>NC_136061.1:740717199-740862189 GCF_964261635.1 Lissotriton helveticus | reverse complement strand
CACGCCAAAGATGCTAAGTCTAACACCGACCAATGCGTGCATCCCCTCCACCCCCACCAATGAATATTGTAATCACATGACTGGGGCAGGGAGTTGTCTAAGAAGCACTACAAAGAAATGGAATGTCTATTTTTTGTTGCTACATAAGTACTGGCACAAACAGTGTCATTTGAGTTTGGGATCACATTTTAACCAACTTCTGACAGGCAGTCGATTATCTCTGCCATTAGTGCCGACTAATAACTAGCAGAAAAAATGAATACCTTCCAGGGAAGCGTAGCGTAGATATGCTGCTTTTCAAAGTAGCCTTAAGAGCATTTGGGCCTAGTGGCCAATATTCCAAATGGCAATCAGAAATATTTATAATTGGAAAATTATTTTGGTTTATTGCAAAATGTATGAGTGAGATGGTTTTATCCCGCACACTAGTAAAATAATCGCCTTTAGACTCTCATACATGTTGAAGATAAACATACTAAGGTACACTGTAGAAATCAGTTTGATCAGGATCAAGCAGTTTGTTGAAGTGGGGAAAGCAGACTTTGGATCCAAGACTCCTGGTTGTGCAGCATCCAGGGTCACCACTGAGCATCACCCAGTCACCCTCTCCCATATCCGTGGTTTATTCTTCTATGATAAATTGGTAAATGTAGGTAACACAATTTACTTTTAACGAGTCTTTTTTTTATGAAAAAGAATGGTGGAACAATTAAGATAAATCGAAAGTAGAGTGCAAAGGTAGTTATCGAGGCTGAGCCAGCGTTTCGATTTTTTTGACAGACGTTTTACGCGAAGCTTAACATCCTCAAAGATTGATTTTAGTAATTTCTTTTTCATTATTACTAATTAAATTTCCCCTGTTAAGCGTATTGCTTTATGCCGGCGTTGATTGCTCCCCCCATGTGCAGATAATCAGGCACATGCCACGTACAGCGGTGCGGGGTGTCGCGCGTGCTGCACACTGCTCGCAAATGGACAGTGCCAAGAATGACATAAGGTAGCGCTATGAGTCAAAAACACACGAATGTGAATTTTCGCACAACAGTCTCCAAAACCTACTTCCATCTTCCTACCTCGCAGATATTTAATTTGTCCCTTGAAAGCCTTGCACGCGGCCGTTTAATGAATTCCCAGTCCTTATGAGGTTAGATTTCTCACGTCCGCGCTCATAAAACTAAATCTACTTTGTAAGCCTCATTCAGATAATTAGAAAATTATCACATTTAAGCAAGAATATTGAGCCACAATGCCCGTGAATGGTCGAATTTAGAGACAGGCCTGCAAACACTAGTCCGCGGTGACATTTACGCAATTCCAATCTAATAATTACGGGAACACGGCGTGAAAGGGCCCTTTGTTATCGGGAGTTATTCATTTACCAAAGTGCGGAATTAAGACAGAACATACGTGGGCACAAAACAAAACGCGACGAGGAGAGATGAACGGAATGAGGTTTTGATGAGCCCTGTAACTAGGTGACACCAATTCAGCCTTTCGTCTCAATTATCATATCACAGGCCCAGTCACGTGGCTCCATTTTACTTCAGTGTTCTTTTTAAATCTGTAATATGAGGTTATTGGGGAAATAATTAGGCTGCCTTTGGAATGACAAATGACTTTAATCATCGGCGACAGTGGTACGACCTGAGCCTTCTGCGTACTTCGACACCGAAGCTGTGAATTGTTTTTAACTACCGACCAGGGGTTAGGAGCGGAGGGAGCCCGCGAGGAGACTCTACCTCAGCTGTAAGGAGAGAAAATAAAATGTGCTTTTCACTAAGCTTGTATCCTCCTCGGAGGTCTGTTTTGCAGGTCTTTGTATCCTTTTTGTGGAGTGTCCTACATTGCTATTGCTTCATTAGCGATTGCCTGCTAAAACATTGTTTATGACATGGTAAATATTCCAACAGTTAGATATTCACGTTGGGTGTGGAAAAAGGGAATATAGCTAATAGTTTTATAAAGGATGCTTTACGTTTTTGACCTACCCTCCCACACACATAAACAAACTATTACCTTTTTTAAATGCATACTTTATTAGCAATTTGTGTGGACTGGGGATTGGATTTCTTTTAAAAACGCCACTGTCTATTTTTGTTATGAAACTGGTGCCGCAGTGTGATGAGTAAATATATGCAAATGTAAGATTTGGTTAAAATGTTGTTTGCTATTATGCAATGGGGGTTTGCGTTTACCACAGAGAGGCCTTAGGAAGCAATGCCGTGATAAGTACTTCTGTACCGGGAAAGCTTGTCAAGACCAAAGAAGCCGTTTAACCACTCCGAGGAAACCCTTATTTGGAGGCAAAAATAACCATACAAGTATATTGAGATATTGCTTGACTATACATTTTCAGACTGTCTAGCACAAAGTCCAAGAGCAACACTCCAACAAGACCTTCCTTGTGGAGTAGCAAACCCTTTCGGTTATGTAATGCGATGCTTGACTGTTTGAATTTTACCCCTCTAAAAAAGAATATTTCTTGGAGGAAGGTGGAATCGGAAGTGTATTCGTTTGTGTCCACACATTTAATGCCACAGATCATAAAACCCCCAAATCTTCTAATTTGTATAATAGGTTATTTATTTCAAATGTATATAAATAACACTTTGATCAGAAGGGTGTGAGAGGACTGTGCATCAAAAGAACATGGCGGCACAAGGCAAACCCTTCAGGGAACTAGCGTGAATAGACAATAAGCAAGTTGTCACATAACAAAAGACAAAGAATCAACAGCAAAAAGTATAGGGAGAAAGCCATCAGAGATGAATATATTGAGATGACTCTAAGCCAATGGGTTGTATCTGAAGTATAAAACCAGGGACGGAGATGTCCTGGGTTGCCGAATGAGGCTCCACAATGAACCAGTTTTCAGGATATTCACAAGAGATGGAAAAAAGAGCCACACGCACCCACACACACAGAGCCACACACAGAGCCACACACACCCACCCACACAGAGCCACATCCACACACACAGAGACAGAGCCACATTCACACACACAGAGACAGAGCCACACACACACACACACACCTACAGAGACAGAGCCACACACACACACAGACACACAGACAGAGCCACACACACACACACACAGACAGAGCCACACACACACACACACACACAGAGACAGAGCCACACACACTGAGACACACACACACAGAGCCCAACACACACAGAGCACAACACAGAGACACACACACAGAGACAGAGCCACACACACACACAGACAGAGCCACACACACACACACAGAGACAGAGCCACACACACACACACAGAGCCACACACACACACAGAGACATAGCCACACACACACACAAAGACAGAGCCACACACACACACACACACACAAAGACAGAGCCACAGACAGAGACAGAGCCACACACACAGCCACACACACACACAAACAGAGCCACACACACACACACATAGACAGAGACAGAGCCACACACACAGAGCCACTCACACAGAGGCACACACACAGAGCCACACAAACAGAGCCACACACACACACAAAGCCACAGAGACACACACAGACCCTCACCCCGGGGAGTCTCTTTATTTACAAATGGGTTATTCGAGGCCCCCACCAACTCCCAGAGCTCACCCGTTGCTTCCCTCAGTCTAGGTCAGCCACACGCCCATCTCTGCCCAGTAACGCCCCAGGGAACAGAGGCAAGAAAAAAAATATGACCACAAGCAGGGAACAGAGGCAAGAAAAAAAAACGATCACAGGCAGGACACAGAGGCAAGAAAAAAATAAAAACGATCACAAGCAGGGAACAGAGGCAAGAAGAAAAAAAAACGATCACAAGCAGGGCACAGAGGCAATAAGAAAAAAAAGAAGCACTCACAAGCAATGATCACAAGCAGGGTACAGAGGCATGAAGAAAAAAAAATGATCACAAGCAGGGGATAGAGGCAAGAAGAAAAAAAAAACGATCACAGCAAGGGAACAGAAGCAAGAAAAAAAACTATCACAAGCAGGGAACAGAGGCAAGAACAAGTGGTTTCTGAACATAAATAAACAGGGAAAGAATGATAATAACGTTTAGCGATTAAGGCTGCAATTGACCGGAGGTAACCATGGCGAGCTTCTTTTAGTTACTTTTGGATAGTGCGTGGGGGTTTCTCCATGTTGTGGGGGCACCTGGATGTCCCCATGGACAGCGACACGTAATTGGGGTGCAGGGAAGACAACTGAAAGCATTGACGGAAGAAAGGGGGATTTCGTATCTGACCTCCCTCAGCCCGTGCACTCACCTGTCCCGTGCACCTCTGCCTCCTTAGAGTCCCTGGCGGGATGAGTCGCTCCTGCTCCCGGCTCGGGGTCCCACATGTATATGGGGGGGGGGGGTTGTGGAAAGAGCACCCTCCCTCCTCTCGGGACTCACGTCCTCTCGCAGGGAGGGCAGAGCCCAGGGCTGCAGTGAGCAGGTGTGAGACTGAGCAGTCTGAGCAGAGACTGCCGAGGGCTGAGCTGCTGCTGAAGAGCCGCCTTCCATGTAACCCTTGGTGTGTTGCGGCCTGGACCCAGGGGAGGAGGAAGGGAAGAGAGACTCGAGCCGGGGACCCGGGAGGCACATAGAAACTCAAGCAGGGCTTCTGGGAGCAAGAAGTAACAGGAGACTCAGAGCAGTGCTGCTGGGAGCCCAGGAGATCAGTGCCGAGAGGCCCGGAATAGGTCTTCAAGGAGCCTAGGTCAGGTGAGCAGGAAGTGAGGAGAGACTCGAGCCAGGGCTCCGGGATGCGCCTACAAACTCAAGCAGGGCCTCTGGGAGCAAGAAGTATTGGGCGACTCAGTGCAGTGCTGTTGGGAACCCAGGAGATCAGATAGTGCTGAGAAATGCCTAGGTCAGGTGTGCAGGAATAAAGAGAGGCTGGAAGATGGTCCAATAAGAGCCGAGGTTACCAGGACGAATGGGAGTCTTGGGGGAGAAGGTGCTGGAAGATTCGGAACAGGGCTTCCAGGAGCACAGCTGAGCAGGAAGTATTGGGCGACTCAGTGCAGTGCTGTTGGGAACCCAGGTGATCAGATAGTGCTAAGAGCAAGATTAGGCGCCCTCTGACCCCCGGTGCTACACGGGGACTCCAAAGAGCGAGGAGCCGGCCTGCGCATCTGCAAAATGGCGGCGGCCAATCATCCCTCCCGTTGAGCCTGGAGCAACGAGTTGGACTGCTGCCCTGACGTCTAGGAGGTCCCCGCTAGAGCGTGACGGACGCCGCTCACCCTCTGCATGGACTGGAACCTCCGCGGAGTGGGGACAGCGGACTCGCAGGCACTGTGGGCCCGCTCGGCCCCGGGAGCATCTGGCCACGAGGAGGCAGAAGGCTGACGGTGGGGGAGAGCTGCGGCACGCGCAGCCCCGCCTGGCGGAAACGCAAGGCAAGCTGGAGAGCACTCCTACTGTCACAGTCACGCCGCTTCTTTTAATACAAACAAGCATCGGGCAGCAGGAGTCTGTAAGCCCTGTCCTTTGCAGACTGGGGGGCGTGTTTTTCGAGGAGCGAAAGAAACGAAAAAAACACGTCCCTCAATCCGAAAAGGACGGGGCTTAGCTTTCAAAAATGATGTCACAGAAACCTCTTCTCCAATGGCTGGCCGCCGTTTAGGGAGCCAGCCAATGGAGAACAGGGGCAGGTTTAAGCCTCGCTACTCTGAGACATAAGATCTCGCCAGCGAGACTGCGCATGCGCATCCTATCCTAGCCAAGACTTAATACAATGGGGACTAGGAAGAAAGGTATGGGGAGGGAGAAGAGGGTGACAGATCACCGACTTATGATCAAATTGCTACAATGCATTGGAAAATCACTTGATGGGCTAGTCGTGCAGCAAGCTTTTTGGTGGGGCAAGGGTGATAGAAAGGAAAGATGAAACTAAGATATATATATTCTTTTATTTGACACTCACTACAAATACCCATGTCTGGGGTCTAGTAGGAAGATAAATAAAAGGCTCTGGTTGAGGCAATACGAAGGTTTCAAAACATGACACCAGCAATATCTATAGAATACCTATACCTTTTCCATATTGTTTCTGGAGTTTCACTAAGTCTAACTGTCTCGGTACCATTTAGTCAGGTATCTTCATACACCCGTTTGCAGACAACAGAAACCGGTATTACCTGAGGTTAAACACTCCCACTCAAAGCTTTTCCAGACTCAAAAGAAGGTTAATTGGCTAGAAGTTGGGGTATAGAAGTAGGAGCATTTGGATTTGTCGGTCTTTATTGTTTTATCTGGATACAAACCAATTAATACATTGTTATATAAATATATTGTGGCTTGTTCGGCATTTCGTTAAATGTCGAAACCTTTTCTAGCATTTGCTGAATTTTTAAGTATTTATACTACAGCTAAACTTTGTTTCAAAGCTTGTTTTGTATGGCTGTCATAGAAAGCAATTCCCATAAGCCCAATTCTTCACTGCTTTCTCAGAGCACTGAAGTGCCGGGCTAGAAGTGCATGTTCTATCTGGCCGTGATCTGCCACCTCTCTTAGGTCAGTAGCGATGGAGAGATGCTGATGTCTCCCCTACACCATGAGGAGATATCTGCGGGCCTGTGCTACTAGAGAGATGAAGGTAAGGCTAATGGTGTTTTTCACAGGGCAGTTATCATAGTGGGAATGTTTCTCCATCTCAAGGAATTTGTGGCTTTGGGAGGAGAAGGGAGAGTGCAGGGTTGCTGTGGGCCGATGGCATGATACTAGTACTAATTTTCTTTATGGGGGAAGCGTGAGATCAGGCATTACCAAGGGTGAAGTGGAAGGAACGTAGGATACAAGGTAGACTTTTTATTTTTGATTAGGGAGGGGTGGGTACTTTCAAGGGGAATGGAGGGTGAGTGACATGACACAAAGCTATTTCTATAGTATTTGCTCAGGGCAGGAGAATAATGTAGAGGGTGGTGGGGGTACACGATGTAAAGCATCTGCAGAGGGTATTGGGAGTAGGTGGAAGGAGAACCCCATATTTTTTTAACACTAGGTTAGGGTAGGGTAATGCAGAAGTTGGTTGCAGGACACTATCGCTGTATTGTGGATAGGGCTCACTGCCCCTGTTTGCGCCACTGCACACCTTTAAACAGGTGCACCAGGTGCAAACAGGGACAGTGTGCTCTATTACAATGAATGGGCTTCCTTGTGGATAGCACATTTAGGGTAATGCAAAGCAGCTGCTTCAAAACCGATTTGTGCTTCACAGCTAAGGTGGCATTCTGCGTTTACTTTAAAGAAGTGAGAGACATCTCCCTGCAGGCTGGTGCAGTGAGTGACTGCACCCACCTGCAGGGGGATGCCTGGGGCCGATCTATGGGTTTTTCTTCCACTCTCCAGAGGGCTGCCTTCAGGGGGTGCATTGAGAGTGGACCACCTTTTTGGGGCGCACTGTGAGTGTGCTTCCTAAGGGTCTGTTTCTGTCTGTGCTTGTGACTATAATATGGTACGGATGCAGAGGCAAACAGATTTCCTCATTTGTATGGGGCCACGCCCCCATGCAAATGATGAAACTCCCTCTCATGATAGCGCTGGCACCTCATGTGAACCAGCACTATTAGTATCACAAAAGGGGATGTACAAGTGTCTGCAGCCCCTTCTGTAAAACCATTGTGACCCATGGGAACACTAAGTGGACGCCCACATGTTTTACTCCCCCAGAACCCAATTTATAATATAGCCCCTTGTTGTACATTGCTCCTCCACGACCCACGACCCCCGACCCCAGGTGATGTTTTTCACCTCAGGATTCTTGGTGACATCAGAGAAAACTCAAGTCTGCTCTGGGCTATTAATGTTACGCAGAGTCCCTCAGTGAGAAACATTCCTGTTATTCACAGTTATCTATGATTGTTTTCACATTTTGATATCACAAAAAAATTCCAGTTTCTTACACTATCTTTCACTTATTGTGCTAATGATTAAGTAACAAACATATTTTATAACCTAAATATGCATAATACAATGTACAATATGTGAAACTCTCATGTATATCTACTGTCTTATTCTTAGCCATGAATCGTCGGTTTTACCGGGGTAGTTGTCTGACAAAAATAAGCACTCACAGTTAGCACTCTTAATGTATCCCCAGTCGGTGCGAGGCTAGTGAGCTGAACTAATTTGCAAAACCTCTTTGCAGACTTATTATAAATTAAAAACATTTCACTTATAAAATGGCCTAGCTTACCAAAAGGGTTTCCTTTACGTTGCATAAAATATTTTATTAAGCTATTTCGACAGTGTTAGGAATGTGATGTCTGGTTGGCTAGGGCAAGTGCCTAAGCCAGGCAGAAACAACCACTTTACTCAGGGCAAGGGAGTTGCACGCTGGTAGCTTGGCACAAGCAGTCAGGCTTATCCCAGAGGCAATGTGTAAAGCGTTTGCGCAACACGCACACACACCAGTGACACACTAGACACACCACAAAAGAAACTCCACACAAGGTTATATAAAAATAGCCTTTGCATTATCCAAAACACATTAGAATACAAATCACACAATATACACTGTGCCAACTAGCACAGGGCAATACTTACAGGGAATTATATACACATGACAGGGCCAATCGGGCCACTGTCAGAACCTTTAGAAAGCACTAGTAACAATTAGTAAATAGCACAACCCGCAACTACTGGTATAATAATGACCTCAGGAAACACAACCAGTTACTACTGGTAAAATACTGTGCGCAGCATTATATCACCTTAGACACATGAGGCATGAATCTCATTAGATCAGGCATAATCAGCAACACAAACACAGTATGTAATAAATCACATTGGGCGTAAAATAACTCATAAATCACATTACGCATAAATCTCAAAGCAAGATCTGTAGGCATAAAAAACCTCATAAGCATATACATCAGGGGCATACATCACACTAGGGCCTAGCGCCCTACCAACCATCAACTGACCCCCTGGCCAACTGGCCTTCTCTAGGGATCAAATGCCCTATGTCCCAAGTGTCATGACGTAACTGCAAATGCAGCGAAGCAAAGCGCGCCAGGCGCTAGGACCAGGGAGTGTATCTCACTCCTTCATCTAAAAAATGCCCCCAAAGAAAAACCGGCACTGGCACGCCTGTGTCCTGAGTCCCCCCACTGGGACTCTCCAAAACAAATGTGCCCCCAAATGTTCCAACTGTCCTCTGTCTGGCGGCATTGTAGGTGCTCCCAGAGCACAGGTGGTGCCAGATCAGGCACTGGCACCACCTGTGCTCTGGGAGCACCAACACATGCCCACCGTCACAGCCCCCCTCCCCGGGACTCAACTGCCCTGACTGGCGACAGCGGGAAGGCACTGACAATGTGCCTTGAGGGGAGCCCCACTCACTGGGACTCAGCTGCGCTCCCTAAGCCTGCGCCTCCTACTTTTCTTGCCTTCACCCGGTCCCTCTCTGGGGACACAGGACTTCGGAGTCAAGCCTACGAGGCTTCGGACAGCCCTCTGCGGCGGGTGGGACTTCCTTTTTCACCAGCTGGCCACACCCCCAACCATGCACGGCCGCCTGGCTTCCGGGTAGGGCCGCGGCGGTGATTCTTAGCGGTGAAACGTGGGGTGGGCTCCTGCTTCAAATCTAGGCAATTGCGAGGTTGGCACCCGCTTTTCTAAATGAGCGCACAAGCGGGGTGGGCACCCGCCAGTAAACACCATAAGCAGGGTTGGCTCCCGCGAAAGCACACAATACGGGGTGGTCACCTGCTTAGGTCAGCAAAACGCATGGTGGGCTCCCGCTAAAGCACACAATGCGGGGTAGGCTCCCGCCGATCGACACGCACCAAAGCGGGGTGGGCTCCCACTCTACTTCCACGCAAAGTAGGGGAATCCCCAGGCCCCAGCCCAGTGCTGCAAATAAAAATAGGATCGCTCTTCTCTCCCAGCAATAAAAAGATAGCGCTCACGAGACGCTTTGTCCAAAGTCCAGGGGGGCAAAGGCTGGCCCAGGCAGGGCAGCACACAGGGCCCTCCAGCAGGGAGGCAGTCCCTCGTGGCGGTTCCCCCTGTAGCCCAGCAGCAGCAATAAGCCCCCAGTTACAAGAACAGCACCGAAACATGGGGTCACAGACCCTATATTTATACTCAGTTTTCCTTTGTCTGCAAAGCACAGGGCTTGGGGGGAACCAGTCCCAAATAGTTCTGGGGTGTTTTGGAGCACTCTGTGTACAGGGATCCTCTTCCCCTTTGTCAGGTGGGGGCTTGGTGATCAGACACATCACAGGGGGCAGAGCCAGCATTGTACAGGCTACGCACAGACCTATTCAGGGACCAGGGACTTCTCCTCCCACTCCTCCAAATGCAGATGTCCCATTCAGCCTAGCGCTGACTCACCCTGCCCCTCCTGGAGCAACACACACCTCACCAGCCCCTACCACTCAAAAGCCAGACATGCAATCCACATCAGGCAGGTAGACACATTGCACACTGAAATGCCAACTTCTAAAAGTGGCATTTCTAAAATAGTTATAATAAATCTGGGCATACCATTGCGTAGCATTTATTATTACTATTCCAAATATATCAAACTTGACCATACTGCTCCTCTCATATCAGGAATTACCACTCAAACACTTATCAGGGAACCCCCAATGCATTCCTATGGGAGGGCAGCCTCACAGTAGTGAGAAACCAAAATGGCTGTTTGTCACTACCAGGACATGTCACCCACTTAAGATACATGGCCTACCTTTTACCTACAATTCACCCTGCCCATAGGGCTTACCTTAGGGGTGACTGACATGTAGTAAAAGCGGGGGCACAGACATGGCACACACTTTAGGTGCCAGGTCACAGCGGCAGTAACACTGCGCGCACAGGCCCTGCAATGGCAGAGGCCTGAGATAGGTTTGAAAGGCTACTTTGGTGGGTGGTGCAATCAGTGTTGCAAGCCCACCAGTAGCATTTATTATACCAGCCCCGGGTCTATGAGATACCACTTTACAAGGGACTGACAGCTAAATTAAATATGCCAAACAGGTGTAGACCAATCCTTACAGTATTTAAAACAGAGAGCACATGCTCTTTACACTGGATAGCAGTGCTAAAGTGCCCAGAGTCCTAAAACCACCAACACCATGTCAGAAAAAAAGCTAGGAGAAAGGCAAAAAGTTTAGGGATAACCCTGTAAAAAGGGCTAAGTCCAACAGACAGGATTTAGAAAAACTATTTACGGTATATGTCAATATGTATGGGAACAGGTAGAAAACGGAGCTCGTCCTAAAGTGTCACAAGGCTAGATGAATAGAAATGAGTATTAGCATTCTAGTGGTTGCTGTTCATTAGCCATGCTAACGTATTCAGCCTAGTTATAGTGATCTAGTTATTATATCTCGATTTGCTGAAAATTCCGAAACAATGTTCAGTCTTTAGGGTTCTTGACTTCATGGAAAATATACTAAAGGTTTTCAAAGCAAGGAGGGGTGGAGCAAGACGACAGTAGAAATTTAAACAGAAGCCATTTTGCGTATTATATTGGTATTGAAGAACAAGGATTTTCTTTTAGTAGGTTAAATTGAAAGGTTTCTGATTGTTTTTGTTTAGCAATATAGTTAGTTATGCATGGTGAACTGTGTGTCAAGATTGTAGGCAAAACAATTGACTTAGGAGCAAAGTGCAGGAGTATTTCACGATGATATGCTTGTACCAGCCAATTCTTAATAGTAAGAGCAGTCGCTGCTTTAAAGGTGTTGGAATCTTTTTCAAGAGGTTGCATTTTAGAAAGATGGAAAACAATCTACAATCAATAGGATCCACAGGACTAGACTTTATGGATGTTGGAAGTATAAGTGACCCATTGAGCTCGGTCTCATCCACATATTGATAGCTCATAGTTCCTTGCTCTGATACAACATGACTGAAACACATGGGTGATTGGATTGAACTTGAAAAGTATGGGTGACTAGATTGTATCTTCATTAACTCTACATGACAGGTACAGATTGGCGGCACAGAATGATCAATCTGCTCACATTGTGATCTCCCTGCTAAGTTGGAGAAGAACAAGTGAGATCCTTTACCTGTCATACACATGGTGGTGAGCATAATCAATTGATTAACTCTTTCAAATAAAGCAGAGAGGTCAATGAATAATATTGAGTGGGCACTATCTTTATCAGCAATTTGGAAAGCATCATACAATTCCTATGGGGTACACTTTTTCTGCTGCCCATTTGCCTGAAGCCTGGTTAGGATGTGAAGAGGGGGGTCATAGGTGTAATTGCGATTCTGTAATTGTAGGACTATGGGTTTTCCAATTATTGCTCCCAGGAGCAAGCCAGTAATTTAAAGTAAAACAATTAAATTGGAAGGCAGCTGCATTGGAAATAGCCCTGATATCAGTACTGAATAGAGAAGCACGCAGTTTTGGTGTGACGCAATGGTGATCTGAGGAAAGTGAGAACTTTTTTCTGAGGCAATTGTAGGAATATCTCTCTCTCTCTCTCTATATATATATATATATATATATATATATATATATATCTATACACACACACACACATATATATATAAACCTAAATCCGTATTCCAGCCAGTTACGCTACATGATAATCTAGACGTATACCATGACCAGGCAGTACTGGAATTGAAAAAGCTTTATAAATCGACGAATTTCGCATGGCAAAAATACAGTCGTCAGCAACAGGGCTATGTACAACTTATGAAGAAGTTGCAGGACAAAAACAACCTAATTGTGAGAGAAGGGGGGGAATATTGTCCTGTGGCCCCGGACACTGTATATGGAGAGTACTAAACTCCCGGTACATAAAAGGATACTTCCAACTGGGCGATATTGAATGTTATAAAAAGAGTAACATCAACTTTGTCAAAACTGCCTGGAATGATATGATGGGAAATTACTAGCTTGGAAGAGCGGTGGGTTACTGTGTGATGATGAATATCGCTTCTTGAAAAAGGAACATCTGGTAATCCCCACACTTTATTTCATTCCCAAAATACATAAAAATAAAGCCAAACCCCCTGGTAGGCCCATTATTTCGGCCATTGGCAGTATTAAGGAGAACACCTCTAAATATATTGATTATTTTCTCCAGGAGTAGGTTAAAGGTTTACCATCCTACCTCTAAGATACCTCTGATATCCTCAGAAAAATCGAGGGAATAGAATGGAGCGCAGATTTAATTTTAATAACCATGGATGTCACTGCGCTTTACACATCCATCCGTCATCAGGACGGAATCAAGACAGTAGAACACTATTTAAACCGTAGACTGGCATATCTCTATTTGCTTAATAAAATGCTGGTCAACATGGTTACAACCTGTTTGAAGCAAAATTCCTTTTCTTTTGATAATTAAATTTACCAACAGACCAGGGGAGTTGCGATGGGGGCCTGCTTCTCACCCAGCTATGCCTGTTTGCATATGGGGCTGTGGGAGGAGCAGGTCCTCATGAAGCACTATAAACACATCATAGATCAGCCTATACCCCTGTGGTTACGTTATATAGATCTATTTTTCATCTGGAGGGGGGTCTGAATCACTTGCCCTACAATTTATTGAGCAGATAAATAGGAATCAGTTAAATCTTTAGTTTACTGCGAACCTTAGTAAATCCTCAGTATACTTCCTTGATGTGGAGGTATTTATACGGGAAGAGACTATTGCTACCAGGATTTAACACAAACCTACTGCGGGAAATTCACTGCTGCATGCAAGGAGTCATCACCCACAACACCTAATTCAAAGCATTCCCTATGGGGAGATGCTTCGGGTGCGACGGATATGCAGCAGTGATGTAGATTGTCAAACAGCGCAGGAAAGCAGTAAACAAAGATTTTTATCAAGAGGATATGCTCCGGTGGTTGTAGACAGAGCCATCAATAAAACAAGACTTCTGACTAGGGATCAGGCTCTGGTAAAGAAAGATGAAAAGCAGGCAACCCCAAATAAATTGGAGCCGTCAAGCGGAGTCATACTTACCTACAATAAACAACATAGAGCCATCAGGAAAATACTAAATAAAAATTGGAACCTGGTACTAAATGATCCGGTTCTAGGTGCAGATCTGTCTAAAAAAAACTAATTTACATTCAGGAAGGCCAGGTCTATGGGGAACTGCCTTGTTAAGAACAGTCCAGAAATTAGAGCACCCACCAACTGGTTGTCGGCACACAAGGGGTTTACAAAGTGTATATCGTACAAGGCATGTAAATTTGCCCAAAACAGGATGAATTACACAACACCTTTTAAGCCTGATCCAGTGTGTATCAATAAAAAACTCAATTGTAAAACCGACCATGCCGTGTATGTGCTGGAGTGTCCTTGTGAATTAAGGTACATTGGAAGTACGAAACTCCCGGTTCATAAAAGGATACTCCAGCACATACGAGCCATCACAAATAAAGATTAAGCCTACCCTGTGGCAAGGCGCTTTGAGATGGTTCATGAAAGTAACCGAGTACATCTCATTTACTTTGTAATAGACTGTGTTCCTCCACTCAGAAGGGGTGGAAACCGTGAAGGCATTCTCCGTCTTTTAGAAACACGATACATACTGGAGCTCAATACAAAGTCCCCCGGTGGGGCTTAATGCCGTGAGGACTTATACACTTGCCTCTAGGATGACGTGCGCTGCCATTCCATATGTTAATGATGTCTTTGTACTGTAATTTCTCAACACAATGCCCTTATTTCAGGGATTCTTTTGGTTTTGTTGTGTAATAATGAGATCACGTAGTGTGCAATAGTTTCCATGTTAATCTAAATGCATTAATTTTTATGGTGTTTTTATTTTTGGGCACATTTGTTTGCACGGTAGCACTTTTCGTGAACTGGCTGGTTCAAGGGATCAAACATGTTCTGTTCCTTTTAAACATGTCGGCTGTGTACCGCAGGCAGGTAGTAAAGATATGCCCACTTGGGCTTTATTTTTCATGAGCATGGTTATGCATATATACAACTGATTTCTTTTATTTGACTGATATAATATGCATAGTTAGCAATACTGACAGCATTTCTTCAGTCAATAATAATTTTTTGACATTCGGATCAAGTAAAATATTTATACTATTAAGGTATTCATTTGGTCATTTTTAGCTTTTTCACATTTTTAATGTTTTTATAGATTTTAAATGCCATTTACAGTATTTTTGATCCTTTTGTACAGAATTTTACGTACATGTGTCCCCTACTTGCATTTAAGCAGTAAGATATGAGTGGGATTTTAAACTGTCTTATTTATATAGATACAGATATACCGATAACAACTTGTTGTATACCATGCTCATGGTTCAGAAAGTATTTCTTCACTATTTATTGTGGAAACAGCTGCTTGTAATTTGGAATTTGCACTAGCACTGTAAATATCTGGTTAAGCATACGCAGCGCGTCATGTGATCAAGGCCCAGGTGGGGCTGAAACGCGTTGTGGCGGCGATGCAGGATGATTAAATAAAGAAAATACCTGGCACGAAGAACTTCGGGTCCGCATTCATCTATCCTACTTATGAATGGAGTTACAGATGAAAAAAACTGCAATATATATATACACACACACACACACACAAACACATATATAATGTTGTTGTCCTTCGCAACCTAAATTCTTCAGATGCCGTCCTTCTTGAATAATATCCCTTATTCTTTTTTTGCACATTTAAACATGATTTTCAAGAGTATCTTCATTTCAAGTTCAAGTTTAGTATAATCCAATTATTTCCTAGGCCAACGCGTTTCGGCTTCCACCTTCTACCGGGCCTCAAGTTACACCATGGTAAGGTATATGTATATAGATTGATAGACCAATATATTCACTGAAAAAAACTAAAGGTTAAAGGGATGTAATAGTTAAGTTGAAATGGCACGTAAAACATACTATTTGAAACTAACAAAACCACTGAAATTCACCAGTTATAGTTATCTCAAGTAACTATAACTCCTACCCTGAAGTAAGTATAACTGCCACCCAAGCCATGCACAGTCTTTTCAACAACAATGGCATTTCCGATGTGATTAGGGATGTTATGAATGTAATCAGTGAATTTGTAATGAGTGATATAATATGGGAGGGTTAAAGCAGTGTATGGCGAGGGCACAAGTCATTGTTGGCCAAGCCTATACCCTTTCCCTTCATCCAGCCCTGTGTGGCTATTGTTCTTTCACTGCCCATCCCACCTTCCCTGCATGGTTAGCTTGCTTACCCTACCCACCTTCTCCCTGTACTGTTGCCAAGTTCATGCACCTGCCCCCTCCTTCCTGCCCTCGTGGTCTGATGTGCTGCCACTGCCCTCCAGTGAGCTTGATGTCACTGCCCACTCCTGCTGCCCTCTGTTGTCTGAGCATATGCCTCTATCATTGGCTTCCTGCTTAGCCTCCTTGCTTAGCTTTCTGTCCCTACCTTCCTTCCCCGGCTCTCTGATGCCTATGTGCATGCCTCTGCTCCCTCTCATGTACCCTCCATGTTCCATGGAGTGCTCTATTTAGCTGCCACTGCCCCTCCCACCTTCCCAGTATTGTCAAACAGCTGCCGCCTCTCCCTGCCCCAACCACCCTGCCTTCCATTGTCTGAAACCATGTCCAGTCCCATCCCTCCTGTCCTCCATGGCCCAATTTGCGGCCTCTCCCTTCTGCCCTTCATGCTTTGTTGTGCTGCAACTTCTCCTACTGCCCACCCTGTGTGGTCTTTTGTGATGACCCTGCTCCCTCTTGTCTCTGTTCAGCCCCTATCTCTCCCTTCTGCCCTCCATGGTCCTTAGTGCATGGCTCCACCATGGCTGTAGTGCTGCCACTAAGCCTCCTGCTTGCCATGCATGGTGTTTTGTGCCTCCACTACACCTGCCATGTGTGGTCTGCTTGCTGCCTGATACCCCCTCCCACCTTCCCTCTGTTGTATGTATGCCATTATAATCTCCCTGTTGCCGCCCATGGTATGTTGTGCTTCCAGGGCACCTTCCCACCTGCCCTGCATGATAAACTTGATATTCCTGCCCTTTTCCCCGCCCTCCATTTTCCATGTGCCAGCCCCTTTCCTCCTGCCTTCCATGGTCTATGAGTGTGCCTCTGCCCCCTCCCTCCTGCCCTTCTCGGTCCGTTGTGCTGCAACTGCCCCTCCTGTCTGTCTGGTATAGTCAGCTTGCTGTCCTTTCCCCTTTCTCCTCTTCTCTCTTCCATCCATGTGCATGTCCCTGTCCCCTCCCTGTTGCCTTCCATGGTCCGTTATGCTGCCCTGCCCTCCTGCCCTCCTGCTTGACCTGTGTGGTGTATTGTGCTGCTGCAACCCTTGGCGCCTGCCCGGTAAGAGAGCTTGATGTCCCTGCCCACCCCCTCCTGCCCTCTATTGTCTGAGTCCATGTGCCTACCACATTCCTCTTGTCCTTATTGGTCCAATGTACCATACATGACAACATTTTTATCCTGGTACGAGGGAGATTTTGAAAACAAAAAATATAGGGAATTGATTGTAATGACTCAGATTGAAAAAGAGGAGATTTTAGGTGGGAGACAGCTAAAATGAAGCCCTATTGGGCTTAAAAACATTGTGAGTATCCTGTCTGAATCTGATCTGTTGGAATGTATGTTTGTACTGCCCCTGCCTCTCCCTTCTACCCTCAATGGTCTGTTGTATTGCCACATCCTCTCTTGCCTGTCCTGCATGGCTAGTTTGTTGCCTCTGCCCCCCTTTCCACTGCCCTCCATGGTCCGCTGTGCTGCCACAATCCCTCCCGGCTGCCCAGAGTGGTTAACTGGCTGCCCTGGCCCGCTCCTCCCTGCCCTCAATTGTCCGAGTCTGTGCCCCTGAAATATGCTTCCCTACAGTGTTCTAATGAACAACTAGATTGCTAACATTCTATATTTATTACAAAAGTGTGGCACTTTTGTAAGTAATCTTGATGCTGTCAAAACTGTAAAACCTAAAGCATTTTGTTTAGAGATTATAAAAACAAGCATTTACAATGCATTAGGTCTCGCAGCATTAAAGTTTGAGTTACTGGCATTGTAAATGACAATGCTTTGCATTATTATTTTTTTTTAATTTGCAATTATGCAAGATTAAATATTAGGGCCATGCTCAAAGCGTGGGGTTAAGAGGAGGGTTAGGTTTTTCACGTTATTTCTAAGAAACAATGTTGATTGATAAAACTGAAGTATTTTCGTGGGTATGACCGAATACAAGCTTTCAAAGAAATGTTTCAACCCCACCTTTCACGGAATCGTCAGTTTCAATGTAATGTAAAGCAAATCGCACTTCAGATTGTGTTCAACGCAAACATTTTACTAGCACTGTAGTCGTCATACATGCACCGAGAAGAAACAGATCTAAAACACAAAAAATAAATATATGCCAGCATAAACTGGAATACCTGGATACATGTAATGCAAGAAGCTCCCCGTATATTTATGATAAAAGTTATCCAACAGATATTCGGCTATCACTAGTGACACAACTGTGATTTAAGCCATAATCAACCCAAAACGATCTCAATGAGAAAAGCAGCTGAAGTAGAAAACACGAGTCCTTCGCACATGAACAGCTAAGCCCACAGCCATAACGAAGTAGCAACCAAAAAAAAAACCTATCAACATTCTGAAATTCAGAGAAAATACACAGACAGAAGAAGCCAAGCATTTGTCATTTTTATATTGAACAGGTGCACCAAGCCATAGTTGAGCACTTTACTGATTTAAAAGCCATACAAGGGATATTAGTTTTGTAACCTCGAACAGCACCGTGTAATGGCTTGGGAGATAGGGCAGGCATAAAACGTAATCAGCTGACTACCTTGGGATGCATAGCTAACATTAAACTGCTGTGGATCAGAACTGATAAAACAGATATTAGACTGATTATCATCGGTTTAGTACGAACCACGAAAGAAAAGGTATTAAAAATGCGCAGTGGTGTTGCGTGCAGCAGAAGACACTTTGCAAAGGTTGACTGTTCAACTTTCAGTGGCGTGTTGCTGTTTTTCTGAATCAAACGAGTACTTACAAAGTGAAACTCTTCTCCTGACAGTGTTAATGTGTTAAAAAAACAACTAAATAATGAACAGATATTATTCCGAAATGTGATATATTATGCCACATAAATAGATTTATCTTGATACATAAATTAGTCAAATTTGAAATGCAATAGTATTACCGCTCCCCTGGACGGGAGCTCACCCCGTGAAAAAGAAAGAATCGCCGCCGCCACCCGGCCGGAAGTCAGGCAGGCCGGGGGCGGGACGACAAGACAAACCGGAAGCCCAGATGGGAGCCTACTCCGCACTGGGACGTGTGGGCAGGAGGAAAAGGGCGGCCGGCGCTAGCGGGGCTCCCGTGAGGTGAGAGAGCCCCGCACCGAAGGAAGAGACCACTGCCGCCTGCAAAGAGCCCCGCCTGGAAAGCCGGAGACGAGTACCGGTGAGTGGGGCCTTCTTCCTTTGCTGAGCTGCGAGGGCTCCGGGGGGCATTCTGAAGATATCCAGTCCCCCGTGAGGGACTCCAACGGTAGTGCCGCCAGTAGTTTCAGGCCCACGAGGAGGGGGGGGGGTTTCTCTATGTATGTATGTGTGTGTGCATGCGTGTTGTGTGTGTGTGTGCGCGCGCGCGCGGCGGGGGGAGGTTCTCTATGTGTGTGTGTGTGTGTGTGTGTGTGTGTGTGTGTGTGTGTGTGTGTGTGTGTGTGTGTGTGTGTGTGTGTGTGTGTGTGTGTGCGTGTGTGTCTGCTTACAAGGAGCCAAGGGAGACAGGAGATTGTGAACGCGCGCACGACCTGATCCGATTCCGCATGGTTGCGCGTGCACATCACTTGTCGCCTGTCTCCCTTGACTCCTTGTAAGCAGAACTGATTACAATAGAGTCTTGCAGCGACGATCGCTTCGCGACCGGTTCGCAGCTGCGAGACCTAATGAGGGTGTCTTGTTCCCATAGAAATGATGGTTAGTTCTCTAAAAACTAACATGAGGGCACACTTTCTGAGTTCCCAAATAGCGACAGATCGCTTTTAAATTATTTGCTATATATATATATTTTGTAATCCAGTTGATCACTTGATTATCCGTTGCACTTAGGGGAAAGGCTGTGGCATTATAGCCAGAGCTGCTAACTTTGCAACTGGGGACCCAGGTTTGAGTTTCAGCGTCAGCTCAACATCCTGTGATTCTGAGCAAATAACTTAATCTCCTCATGCCTAATACCAAAATGAATGTGCCCTTGTGTAATGTAACTGATGCTCATGTAAAGCACTCCCATACCATCGGGTCTATTCCACACTATATAACACTGTAAAAAAAAGGAATTAAAAATTTTGCACACTTCTGTGATCGGGCTGTACATTTAGAAGATATGTGTGCTAAATGTGGGCTCTTTTTTCTCTGGTGGCCATCTTGAGAGATGTTTTGTTATGAAGCTCTCGAATTTCCTCATTTACTGCAGTATCTTCAGTATCTTCAGTAGCAAATGTTTTAAGTTTTCCACTTCAATTCCGGATTTAACTGGCAATCTTCTGCTGGTTCTGAAAGTGCATGTTTTAGTGTGTGTGTCAGAATATTTTAATGTAATAGAAGAGGAAAAAATTTCTCCTAATTTTGATTTCTGCAGCACTAACCAAACTTTCTATAACAAAATGAACCCCTCTCATTTTGTGCCTTTCTAAATAAAATGTTTTATGTTTTACCAGTTTACTTCAATCAAGATGAATTTAGGTGTGTCACACTTTTGTCATAAGTAAGACTGTTAGCACTCTAGTTGTTCTTTAATACACTGTGGGAAGCTGCAGTAAAATACTGAGGAATTAACTAACAGGCTGCTCCTGATAGATGTACTCGTTTTACTGAGAAATATCAGACTTTATTCTCACATGGCTCAGAAAGAAAGTGTGAATTTACAGGAAACATGTTCTCATTTTTGCTTCTGGAGCACCTTCCATGACCTCTAAGAGAAAATCATGAGAAAACAATTTTCTTCCACAGATATTCACGAAATACCAGCAAATGGTCAGCATTTCACAGGGTAAAGTGACCTTTGAACACACAATTCCTAAAACGAATATGGTACCACCCAAAAATTATTTATATTCTAACTAAAATATATTATCACCCTTTATACATGCTTCTTTTTTGTGATTGTCAAAACCTACAATTCACTACAATGCATTTCAATGAGGGTCCATGCCCCAGAGACCTATAACGGCTTCCACAACAGCATACAATGCACCTTTTTGGGTCTCGCTGGCAATGCATCCGCAAGGATGCATTTGTCCAGCTGGAGACCAATAGCGATCAGTCTGGGGGGAAGGACGGACCAGAGGGTGCACGAGCTTTTCTTGCTGGATTCGTGTGCGCGAACGCGCACGTCGCGTCCCGCGCCGTACACATGCGCGCGCAGACAGACACTCGCTCACACACACACACCCCCTCCCCCACAGTCACACACACGCACTCCAAGACACATACACACACACACGCACGCACACACACACACATACACAGCCCGCCCCCCCCGCACGCACGCGCACACACACATGCTCTCCCCCACTCCCCCCCCCCCCGCTCAGCAACCCACTCACCGGCTTCCTTCGTGCGGCGGCTCTCCTCAGCTGCAGGGCCCGGCAGCAGGACTCTTCTTCCCTCCTTCGGCACCGGGGCGCAGGGTAGGCTCCTGCCTGCTCCGGTGCTCCAAACACGTCTCCAATCGCGGCTCTTCCGTGGGAGGCGGGGTAGGCTCCCGCCCTCCTACTTCCTGTTTCCGGTTGTCGCGCCGGCCTGCCTGACTTCCTGGTCGCAGGCCGGCAGAGTGACGAGGATGTTTGATTTGCGGTATTTATTTATTTAGTTATTTATGCATTTTTATATAGCGCGGACTTTACCCGAAGGCGGTATTCATTTATTCATGTATTTATGCATTTTTATATAGCGCGGACTTTACCCGAAGGCGGTATTTATTTATTCATGTATTTATGCATTTTTATATAGCGCGGACTTTACCCGAAGGCGTCGGAGGCTTCACAACAGGAACAAAAATGAAACATAATGAGAAACATTACAAAAGAACAGGTTGCAAAAACATACGTTACTTACATAAGGTAATAGTGACAATTGTGAGCAAACAAAATACATGAGGTAGTAAAAACTATGAGCAAACAAAAATACATGAGGTAGTAAAGGTAATAGTGACAATCGTGAGCAAACAAAATACTTAAGTAAAAATTGTGAGCAACCAAAATACATGAGGTAGTCAAAAGTGCACAAGAGGAAATGAAAGTGACAAGTGTGCAGTTATAAGAGAAAACAGAGTATGATTAGAGGTATAGTCCTGCAATAAGTGCTAGACACTCAGGCTCAGGAACAAGCGTTACATGGGCAAGGTGGCACTTGTGCAAGTATCAAAGGTAAAGACATGTGAGAGGTAGCAGCCGTGTGTTGCAAGGGCAGAGTGGTGTGTGCATGTTACAAAAGGGCACCGAACACCAGTACATGGAAAATACTGCAAAAAGGCAGACCCTCCAATCACAGGCATACACTGGGAAGGCACTTCCATGGTCATGGAAAGTAGAAATTATCAGTAGTGGGAAGTCTTCCTCACAATAGCAAGAGGACGTGAATTACTTTTGCAGGTGTCTCTGGAGGAGGAGAACTTTGAGGTCCCTTTTGAAGGCCTGGGAGGAGGCGGTGGTCCGGAGCTTTTTTTTGTCCTCTCGCGGTTTGTAAATACAAAACATATTGCCTTACAAATGCTATAGGTATCACATTTGCGAAAGTTATAACTATTGGCATTGTAAATGACAAAGCTATTAATTTAGCTATTTAAAAAAAAAGAAACATAAATAAAAACTTTGCCATTTACAATACCAATAGCTCAAACTTTCCTAATGCGAGACCTATTGCATTGCAAATGCTTGTTGCTCTTTATCATCCGACTCCAACTGTCTCCTGATCACCTCCAGTCACATTCCAACTCCAACATTCTAATAGAGTCATACGTGTGTGTCCACTACAACACTGTTGTGGCCAGCCAATAAAGCGGGGGGTCCAATTTGGATCCCCACGTGCCCTTTGGGGTCAAGGTGTGCTCACTCTGCCTCCTTGCATACGTATTTTTTTTATTTACAGGACACCAGGACCAACTCCCTGCGACTTGTAATGGCTGCCAAAACATATTGTTCAGGTTGAAACCAACCATTCAGGATTGACTAGGCCTCTTTAAGTTGGCCAGTCAGAGAATATCTGAGCACCGACTGTCCAGCTATCTAAATTTTTTAACCTTAATTTCTCAAAAATTAATGAGCATATGTATACCAAATCACAAAAAGCACAATCTACGTACCAAGATCTAGTTTCCTGCCAAATTTGCTGTAATTCCAATATAAAGAAGTGTATGGAAAATGCATGGGGATTTTGCATTTTGGGAGATATATTTCTTCTCTGCCCCTCTTGATGGATCACCCTGAAACTTTCCATGCACAATAGCCAAAAGTAACACCCTGTTAGAAAGTTCTGTGGAGATTCATAAACAGGGCTAGGTTATACAGAACACAAAAATGCTTTTCCTATGGAACACATGACCTAACTGTAACTACCCAGTGGCGACTGCCACTGGGTCATATACATATATATATATATATATATATATATATATATATATATATATATATGCACCTGTGGCTTGAGATACGTTGGGAGTATCAACCTGCAGGTGCATGTCAAAATATTGCAACATCTAAGAGCAATTGTTAATAATGACACTGAATACCCGGTGGCACGGCATTTTAAGAGTACACACAATAATGACTTAAAAGGTCTAAGTTATTATGTGGTGGATGCCATCCCTAAACCCAGGAGAGGTGGGAATAGGGAAAAATGTTGAGGCAATTAGAAACACAAATGATCCTTGAGATGGGCTGTAAAATCCCAAATGGTCTAAACAACACGGAGGACTTACATAACGTCCTGTAATGTATACTGTATCAAAAGTATTCCCACCATCGAATATGGCTATGTTGATTCTTATGGAAACATGAAGACCAAATTAAATACTGCTGCAGCTTGAATTAACTTTTAATCTTATTTTACTCTCAGGTGTTTTTTATGATTCTATAACTTTTATTAAAGCACTAGCACTTTCTCTCTTAGATGAAACATTGCACCTTTGTAGCACTTAGCACTATAAAATAGTATAGTTGCACTTTAGGCATATGCTGCTAGATAATCAAACAGGAATGGAATTCATGAGTTGGTGTACAAAATTTCGAAAACAAATAAAAGAGAAAAAAATTTAATGAGTAAAATTGAGAAACATCTAAAGCAGGGGTACTCATAGTACGGCCCGCGGGCCGCTGGCGGCCCGGCAAGCCTTCCCTGGCGGCCCGCGGACCTTGCAGACATCGTATCCGAGTTTGAATGGTTTTTTTTTTAAAAGAGTGTCTGCAACCAGAGCGTGACTCAGAGACTCTGCTGCTCTGTGGGGGCTGGGCAATTCCCGCCATAGTCAGAGTGGGGCTGCAGGGAGCTAAGAGGTGAACAAAGCCTCATTAACATGCTAATGGTCTTTTAAAGACCTGTGTAGTGCTCGGGTGAAACTGTGTGTGTGTGCCCCCAGAAGCTGTCTCAGCCCCGGCACACACAGACAGGGTGAGGTGACAGAGGGAGGTAGAGGGAGGGAGACAGAGGGAGGGAGTGAAAGGGAGGGAGACGGAGGGAGAGCAAGGGAGGGAGTGAAAGGGAGGGAGAGGGAGGGAAAAGTAGGGTGAGGGAGGGAAAGGGAGGCAGACAGAGGAAGGGAGAGCGAGAAGGAGGGAGGGAAAGCAAGGGAGAGGGAGGGAGAGCGATGGAGGGAAAGGGAGGGAAAGGGAGGGAGGGAGGGAGAGGGAGACAGAGGGAGGGAGAGCGAGAAGGAGGGAGGGAAAGCAAGGGAGAGGGAGGGAGAGCGATGGAGGGAAAGGGAGGGAGAGCGAGGGAGGTAAAGGGAGGGAGAGCGAGGGAGGGAGGGAAAGGGAGGGTGAGAGAGGGAGGGTAAGGGAGGGTGAGAGAGGGAGAGCGAGGGAGGGAGGGAAAGGGAGGCAGACAGAGGGAGGGAGACAGAGGGAGGGAAAGGGAGGGAGAGGGAGACGGAGGGAGGGAAAGGGAGGGAGACAGAGGGATGGAAAGGGAGAGGGAGAAGAAGGGAGGGAGGTAAAGGGAGGGGGAGGGAGGGAGAGCGAGGGAGGGAGGGAAAGCGAGGGAGAGCGAGGGAGGGAGGAAAAGGGAGGGTGAGGGAGGGAGAGCAAGGGAGGGAGGGAAAAGGAGGCAGAGGGAGGGAGACATAGGGAGGGAGAGGGAGACAGAGGGAGGGAGAAGGAGAAGGAGGGAGGGAAAGGGAGGGAGACCGAGGGATGGAAAGGGAGGGAGAGGGAGAAGAAGGGAGGGAAAAGGAGGGAGAGGGAGGGAAAGGGACGGAGAGGGAGAAGGAGGGAGGGAAAGTGAGGGAGGGAGGGAAAGGGAGGCAGACAGAAGGAGGAGACAGAGGGAAGGAGACAGAGGAAGGGAGAGGGAGACAGAGGGAGGGAGAGTGAGAAGGAGGGAGGGAAAGGGAGGGAGAGGGAGGGATAGCAAGGGAGGGAGAGGGAGACCGAGGGAGGGAAAGGGAGGGAGAGGGAGACAGAGGGAGGGGGGAGAGGGAGACAGATGGAGAGGGAGGGAGGGGGGAGCGAGGGAGTGGGAGGTGAAGGGAGGGAGAGGAAGGGAGAGTGAGGGAGACAGAGTGAGGGATACCTCAGAGTGAGGGAGAGGGAAGGAGAGAGAGGGAGACCTCCGAGAGAGGGAGACCTCAGAGTGAGGGGAAGGGAAGGAGAGAGAGGGAGACCTCATATTGAGGGAAGGAGAGAGAGGGAGACCTCAGAGTGAGGGAGACCTCAGAGTGAGGGAGACAGAGGGAGACCTCAGAGTGAGGGAGGCCTCAGAGAGAGGGAGACCTCAGAGTGAGGGAGACCTCAGAGCGAGGGAGACCTCAGAGTGAGGGAGAGGGAAGGACAGAGAGGGAGACAGAGGGAAGGAGGGAGGGGGAGACAGAGTGATGGAGAGGGAAATAGAGTGAAATTGAATTGAATTGAATTGAATTGAAAGAATATTTATATAGCGCCCATGCTACCTGGAGGCCTCGCAGCGCTTCAGATCCAAGAAGTAGCAATCACAGAGATGTAACAAGACTATCGCTCGAATAGGTGTGTCTTCAGAAGTTTACGGAAGGCAGTTAAACTACGGGTGTCTCTTATTAATGGAGGGAGAGCATTCCATAGTTTGGCCGCTGAGTATGAAAAAGAGCGGCCTCCCCACCTAGCTTTTTTTATCTTCCTGGTCGTTGCTAAGATTTGGTTACTGGAACAAAGGGATCTGGAAGGTTGATATAATACTACCATTGAGTGAAGGATGGTAGGACCTGTCTTGCAGATGGCCTTATGGGCTATACATAATGCTTTAAACTGGATCCTGGCTCCCATAGGGAGCCAGTGCAGTTGACAAAGGGCGGGCCTAGCAGATTGCCTCCTCTGGACTTGCAGGAGTAATCTTGCAGCGCTGTTCTGTAACCACTTGAAGTTTTTTTATTGTAGATAATGGGGCTCCAAGGTACAGGGCGTTCCCATAATCCAACCGGGACAGAATCAATGCCTGGATCATAGTCCTGCATGCTTCAAATGGTAGGAGAGGAAGAACCTTCCGCAACATCCTTAGCAACCCATAGCATGTTGATGCTAAGACAGTGGCTTGGTGACCTAGATTAAGTTTATCATCAAGCCATATGCCCAAACTCTTTATATAAGGCTTAGGTGATGGAGCTGGTCCCAAGCATGGGGGCCAGATGGGAATCGGTGGTGCAGGGGAGGAGATGCCTAGTATCATAATCTCCGTCTTGTCTCCATTGAGACGGAGGTAAGAGTCCTTCATCCATCCGGCTATGGCTTCAAGACAGGGTGCCAGTCTGTCAGAGGATCTCCCATCATGGCCCAAAGATACCACTAATTGGGTATCATCAGCGTAGCTGACGATCTTAATGCCAAAAGGGTGAATACCGGCTGCCAACGGTTGCATGTATACGTTAAAAAGCGTTGGGCTTAAGGCCGATCCCTGTGGGACTCCACATTCCAACGCTTGGCTAGATGACACAACATCTCCTTCAAAGACTTGGAAGTGGCGATTGCTGAGGAAGGAGGTGAACCATTTCAGAGCAGCACCCGACACCCCGCTCATTTTGAGTCGGTTGATCAAGATGGAGTGATTGACCGTGTCGAATGCTGCACTGAGGTCCAGCAGGAAGATCGCTGCTTCTCCTCCCTCACCCACCAGTTTCCTCGCCTCCTCGGTCACTAGCAGTAAAGCTGTTTCTGTCCCATGGTTAGGACGAAAGCCAGTTTGAGTATTGTCCAGCAAATTATTAGATTCAAGATAGACTGTAAGAATATTATTTACAGGTTTTTCTAGCAATTTGCTAAGTCATGGTAACAGAGAAATTGGACGGTAGTTTGATAGTAAGGAGGGGTCTAAGCTGGGCTTTTTAATTAATGCCTTTACCATAGCGCATTTCCACATGTGAGGGACTGTGCATGTTGATATAGAAAGATTTAAAACCTCTAATATGATGGTTTGGATAGCTTTCATGACTGTCTTCAATTGTTTAGGTGGAGCTGGATCCAACGGAGATCCTGAGACAACTTTACTGATAATTACATCAAGTGTCTCTAAGGTTAGGGGATTTAGGTTATCCAGCGTGGAACCATGAATAGGATCAGCGAGGTTTTTATGTAGTAAATCATCTTCATTCAAGGAGAAGGCATTATATATTGTTTCAATTTTCTCTTTAAAGAATATTGCTAGTTGGTTGCAGCGTTCAAGCGCTCCTTCACTCAAAGGAAGGGGTTGTGGCGGGGTAATCAACGATTTAGCTATTCTGAAAATCTCTTTCGGGCAATTTGCCGAGGCCTCTATTTTGTCCTCGTAAAATTTTGCTTGAGCTTTCTTAATTTCATTTTTATAGCTCCTAATGGCTTTCCTATATATTTGTTTAGTTTCTAGCAAGGGAGCTCGTCTCCAAAGCCTTTCTAACTTGCGGCAGGATTGCTTTAGTATTCTCAATTCGGTACTAAACCAGGGAGCCGGATTTTTCCTAATGCAGCTCTGAAAAATGACTTTGGGGAGGGTCGTGTCTAATGTTTCTTGGATCCAGGTATTAAAATTGGTGTTTGCTTCCTCAATATTTGTTCCAACTATGGGCTTAGTGGCTGTTGGGGATGCTTGCCATTTATCCAAGGGTAGCCTATCCCATTTTCGGTCCCACGTTACCTTTGGGGATTGTGCCCCTCGGGTGTTTTTTGTAACCTAAAAATAGGGGAATTAGAAAATGGTCAGACCATGGTATGGAGATAGGATCTCCGGAGGTAAGATTATGCAAGTTGCTGAATACAGGGTCAAGAAGGTGACCTTTTTCATGTGTTGGCAGGAGTCATTTTAAATCCAGACCCAGAGCTTGGAGATCGGAAGAGAGATTCTTGGTGGAAGAGAGTGAAGAATCCTCTAAATGTATATTTAGGTCTCCAAGAATGGTAAATTTAGCCATGGTTATAGCTTGTTCTGAGACCAAATCTATCAATTTTGGAATAAATTCGTTTAACGCCTCAGGAAGTCGGTAAATTAATATGCCTGATAGACAGTCAGTGGAGGACAGTTCTATGGAGAAGGGGAGATTTTCTCCTTCTTTAAAAGCCGTTGAAAGAAGACGGCATTGGTAGATATCTTTATAAATAATGGCTAGGCCTCCACCTCGCCCTGTACAACGATCCATTCTACAGATATTATACCCTGTTGGAAGAGCACAAACAATATCTGGCTCATTCCCTGCCTGCAACCACGTTTCCGTGAGAAATAAGACATCCAACTTATAATCCTCAATTAAGAGGGCTATCTCTATGCAGTGTTTAGGCAGGGATCTGCAATTCAAAAGAGCCATATTATATTGTTTAGTGGAAGTATGGTCTCTGTCTTGGTGGTCATGTGTTTTAAAGTGCCTATTACAATGGCGACATAGTAGGGGGGGCTTTGCAGGATCCAATCTATGCCAACACATCATCTTCTCAGTTGGACGAAGCGTGTGCAAGATAGTATTGCTATATGTCACAGGAATATTAAACGGAGGGCCAGAAATTGTGGCCCCTTGCCCCGTCCGATCGCGGACGGGCGCAGACGGGCAGGACTCTGGCGCGACTCCGGCGCAGGTCCGGCGCGTCCGCTGTTCGCGTCCGCTGCGCGGAGGCATGACCGTCCCCTTATATGTGCAGCTAGAGCGCGTCACAGCGCTAACCCACACCCAATATGGCCGCTGTTTTTAAGATCACTTACCCGAGACCGGCTCTCAGCGTCGATGCTCGGCTGAGAGTGGCCGGGTAGCGAGGGGGGGGGGAGATCTCAACCAGGTCTCAAGCGTGTTTCCAGGTTAAAAGCTTATTAATCAAGCAAGTGAAATAACATAAATCTAAAGAACACAATGATTTTTCAAAATTCAGCTAGAGCGAAGGGATAGCAAGATCTCCCGGCTTCCGTCTCAGGAGGGTGAGAGCGCACTTCTTAATCAAGCGCACGCCTGCAATTTGCCCCTTATATGTGCAGCTAGAGCGCGACACAGCGCTAACCCACACCCAATATGGCCGCTGTTTTTAAGATCACTTACCCGAGACCGGCTCTCAGCGTCGATGCTCGGCTGAGAGTGGCCGGGTAGCGAGGGGGGGGGGGGGGGGAGATCTCAACCAGGTCTCAAGCGTGTTTCCAGGTTAAAAGCTTATTAATCAAGCAAGTGAAATAACATAAATCTAAAGAACACAATGATTTTTAAAAATTCAGCTAGAGCGAAGGGATAGCAAGATCTCCCGGCTTCCGCCTCAGGAGGGTGAGAGCGCACTCCTTAAGGGTGAGGGAAATAGAGGGAGGGAGAGGGAAACAGAGTGAGGGAGAAGGAAACAGAGAGAGAGAGGGAGACAGAGAGAAAGAGGGAGACAGAGAGAGAGAGAGAGTGAGACAGTCAGAGTGAGTGAGACAGAGGGCGAGATGGAGTGAAGGAGTGAGAGTCAGAGTGAGTGAGACAGAGGGAGACAGAAAGACAGAGGGAGAGAGAGGGAGGGAGAGGGAGAAAGAGAGGGAGGGAAACAGAGAGATGTGTGTATGCCAGGTCTGGTGGCTCAGTGGACGAAGGCGTCCGCTGCAAGGACCTGTGATCAACCTCATGGTCACACTTTTTTTTTGTTGCTCTAGCCCCACCCCCTCCCCCACTGACCCCGCCCCCACCGGTGCGGCCCTCGGACACAAACCACACTGTAAATTTGGCCCCCGAGGAAAAGTTTGTGAGTACCCATGATCTAAAGTAAAAGAAAGAAAAAAATTGAAGGTGCTGTTGAAAACCAATTGCAACATGTAAGCACAAATCCAGCATTTAAGCAGTGATATGACAACAAAGCGAGTTCATAACAGAGCGATATTCTTACTTGAAATTATTTGGTTACATAGTATTATTAAATGTAATATTTTGCACTATTTTGGTCTAGAGATCATAATATCTATAGACCAGGGCAGTTATAAAAACTATGTACATATTATCAAGCTTTTATATACACGTATTTATAGATATGCTTATATTTATATATTATATATTCATATTTATGAATTTATTTATGCCTGGTTTTAATCACCAAATTATTTCACAAATATAATGGTATGCTTTTAAATGTTACATCGCAGAACCAAATGTGCATAAATTCAGTGATCACGATATGCATTAAGCGTCAAGGTTTGAAGTGTTTCTTCTATGTTTAGCATCACATTACACTTGGGGGGTGTGCATTCTAAATAAAAGATAATGGCGGACTGCATTCCGAATGTGAGCAAGGGCACTGTGTTGCCCGAAACGCGTCAAGCGGAGGAGTGTAAGGAATAAAACTTGCCGTCCTACCTTTGGTGTCCGTTACTCTCTGTTCGCCGCACGGAAGTCTGAGAGTCTCTTTGGTTTCGGGATACGTGTGTGTGTGTGTGTATATATATACACATTAAAATAAAAAGGTTACAGGGACAGTATAGTTAGATTCAGATTTTACACACACAAAGCCATACAAATTCAGCAGTTATAGTTACAGGTATCTCAAGTAATTATAACTTGTGCCGTAAGGTAACTATAACTCACACCCCCGCCATGCAGTTTTCTCATTTTTATTTTACTGCAAATATTGCACTGATATTATCAATGATGTCATAGAAGATGTCATGAGTGATGTAATATGTGAGGCAATTAGCAGTGGATGGTGGGGTTTCTAGTTATAGTTACCTTAGGGCACGTGTTATAGTTACATGAGAACTGAAATTATAATTGCTGAATTTTTTATGCGTGTCCATTCTGAACCTAATTATAAGTACCTGTGACCTCCGGTTGTTAGTACATTTTTAAGTTTTTTAAAATTCTTTTTCCTAACTATAAAGTCCTTGCACTCTTCGTTTTTTTCAGTTATTTTCTAGTGTTTTTTTAATACAAAGTAATTTTTAATTACCACACGTTAATCCAGCCGCCGCAATACACAACTGGGATTTGGCAGCAGGGCCGGTCCTGCAGCCAGGCCCTGCTTCCAACCCCCAGCATGCAGCTTAGGCCATTTTTGGTCTGGGGACCCCAATCCCTGTGGCTCACCACTATATTTATGGGGAGATGACATGCTGACCCCCTTCCTGGGACCAATTTTAGCCCCAGTGACCCCATCTCTCAGGGCCCGGCCATACTGTAAAGGAGAGCCAGGCATGCAGCCCCCCTCCTCAGGCCAATTTATCCCTGGTGTCCCCATTCCCCAGGGCCTGCCCAATTACTAAAGGGTGGTGCATGACCTCACTCCCCAAGCCAATTTCAGCCCCAGGGACCCAATCCCCCAGTGCCCAGCTAGTAAAGGGTGGGTGCCCTTGGTGGGCACCAAGGCACTCGTTGGGGGTATCGGGGGCAGTCCCAAGGCCCCCGTTGCCCCATCCAGCTCCAAGCATCCAGTGAGAGTCGGCATTGCACCCACCCACAAGGCGCAGCTACAAATGCATCTCCCTGCGGGTGGGAGCAATATTCAGATCGGTTTCCCTGCCTGCACTAATGTGAGCGGAAACAGCCAAAACATCGCATGTGTTACAATGCATGGGATTACAACGCGGTCGTTACAACGACCGCGTTGTAACATCGCAGTACATTACAATGCAAGTCATTACATCGACTTGCGGTAGGGGAAGCGCTAACCTAAGGAATAGTATAATTTACTATTCCAACACCTCCCTACTGTTTCGCACACTGGAGTTGGAATAGTATATTATACTATTCCCAAGTCCAGCGCGCCCCCCTACAGCAAGTTGCGTTGTAATGTTCTGCGATGTAACAACGTGGTCAGTGTAACAATCACATTGTAACCGCATGCGTTGTAATCGCATGCGATGTACGGTGCTATTTTCGAGAAACAGATCTGAAGTCTGTTCCTAGCTGGCAGGAGCATTTTTAAAGCTTTGAAATTTGTAAGAGCAAGCACATGGTTTCCCTGCCTGTGCCACTGCAGGCTGGGAAACCGCTATGTCCCGGGTGTGGGCAACCTGGGACATAGCAGGAGCCAGCCCTGTGAGATGGGATCTCCAGGGCCATGAATAACTCTGGGAGAGGGGCGGCAGAGGCCCCTACTTTTTGGAATTGTATCCAGATCCCAGGGATAGGGTTCCTGGGGCTGAAATCGGTGTGGGGAGGGGGGCGGCAACGGCGCCCTCCCCATTATCAACCCAGCCGGACCCTGGGGCCGAGATTGGCGCACCATCCCAAATTATTTTAAAGGTCAGGCCCTGGGGGATTTGGTAACCATGCTTTGTGTTTAAAAAAACAAATTGCAGTGGATCTACAGATCCTCTGCAAATTTCCAACAAAATTAAAACAAAATAAAATATTTGCCCCCAGGACCCCACGCCTAGACCTTGGGGGTCAGGTTATCCAACCATGCCCCCTGGTGTTTTCGTTTGTAAATTGTTCTTGAGACTCAGGCCGAGTTCCAAGAGAGCCACCACCACTTCCTTGTTGAAGTGGTGGCAGCCAATCAAATATCGGTATGAGATCTGTCAGATATGCAGACCCTCTAAGTCCCAAGATATACATGCATCTTTTTTTTCTAATTACTTAAACATTAGTGCATGAATTTACACCAAATTACAAAAAGAGATCTTTATGGACTAAAGTCCAGCTATTTGCCAAATTTGGAGTAATTCCGTTCAGCGGTTCCGGCTGCAGATGTTTATAATATCTATATGGGAAATTGCATGGAGAAAACACATTTTGGGAGACAAAATGCTTGATGAATCACCCCAAATCCTTCCAGACTGCAACTGAAGTGAGTGGCAAACTAGTTTTGAAACTTTCATGACGATTAGTCAAACAGTGCCAAAGTTAATAGCTAAATAAAAACCCTTTTCCTATAAAAACTAGGTTTCAACTATACCTATCCACTGGTGAACACCAGTAGGTTATATACCTATAAATATCCATATATCTATTTATTTTTGCAATTAATTTTATGATTTAGGGATCTTTGATTTTCTACTTAATGTTTGGTCCATTAATTATACCTATTGGCACTGATTTCATCATCTAAAGCAAACCAGTACATATCATGCTTTTATAGCACATCTGCTTCTCATTCTGTTCATAAAGTTTGCAGAATGTTGTGACATCCTTTCATTAGAAACCACCTAAAGGTATATGACCCACAATAATAGGTCTTCAAATTATACATACTGCAACCCACTACATAGGCTTGTGCCAATGCATCCTAGCTATTGGGATTTTAATATATTTCTCGTTTTAGCAGGTATTCATCATTTCTAAACAGATTTTGTTCAGATCAATACCAATGGGTGCAGAAGTTCTGTATATATATCCATTTACCTCCCTAATAAGAACAAAAGACCTACGTGTCCAGCTAGGACCCTATGAATGATATTATAAGCTACCTTAGATGTTTTTCTTTCTTGTTTGGCTTTATGAGTGAGAAGAGGCCAAGGTACTTTTAGGCAGATACAGCAATAAAGCAGTGTCTAAATATATCCCTTCCCTCTTATGGAGAACTAAATAGACCTTACTAAATAATTAGTCAGTCTGTGCTTCTTGATTACTGCACTTATCAGCTTTGTGTCCTTATAATACCTTCTTTTTTAGCTTGTTTTTGTCATTATTGATGGTGACATTAAGCAGGTTGAAATGACACTAGGTAGAGTGCAAGTGCTCTTCAGTGCTCGGTTGCTCCCTATCTACTTTTGCACATACAATATCATCAATCACTGCAATAATTCTAAAACTTTAAAGCGATTTCCATTTTGCTCACACATAATCACCTAATGGCTCGGCACATTTCTTCAGCCCTTTGATGAGGCTAATATCCAGGTCAACTTGGCTCCTTGTACCTGCTCCTGTTCTTGTCATTCTTGTATTTTTTTTTGTATCCTTTAATGTTCAAAACCTCTCATGGATTGTAATGGATTATTGACTTGTTAATACTTAGTGAGACTTCTGGTAACTGAAGAATGGCAATCTAAATTCACTTTTTAGCTCTGCAATAGCTAACACATTTTGACTTCACTAAAATCATGCATTCAACATACTTCAAGAGGCTTTCAGCCAGCCAGCATCATCCATTTGTCAGTTGTTGTGTCATGCTCCTTTTCTACTTGCACTATACGACATGGGGCAAAGGGTCAGCCCACTTTAGCTATTGGCCTTCTTCATTGAGAATCACCACTTTCATCAGGAGCACAGAAAATAGTCTTGCTTATAGTTAATTTTTGTTCATATTGGCCAGGGCCCGACAGCTCCATTAACATTACATTTTTACAGAAACCATGTCAAAACAAAATAAGCATCGACAAAGCAAAATACTTGATAGTCAACACCAGGCATATTTGCTTTGCCAATGCTTGTTTCTCATAAATCAGACCCTTTAATTCCTGATTCATGGATATCATATGGTAATGCCATCAGTTTCATCTATGGGCTTCAATACACTAGCTTGTGTTTCACCAATATCGTGATTAGCATTAAGCTGGAGTGAAACCCATTTAAGAAGCGGTGAGTTGGCATTCCAAGGTATGGTTTGCCTTCAAAGTTTGTGAACATCTGCAAACTCATGTGTGCCTTGGAACCTATGAAATGAGTTCCCATGCATAGCTTCCTCTTATCTTTAATTTTACTATTTTAGCTGTGAGTCTTGCACTTCAAACCTTCAAACACTCTACTATAAAAAGTGCTGCCAGTGACTGAGAAAGTGACAAACTTACAGTTTTAATGCAAAGGTTCCAAGTTATTTTCCATCTGGTATTCACCAACGACAATACTCAATGTCAGACAATTAAAAAAAAATACAATACAAGAGCAAACCCTGAAACCCACGTGCTGATGTCACTACTAGCCCAAAGACAAAAATCACCAATAAAGGCTTCATCTTCTTTACAACCAACCCATGTGCATAGTGCAATACTTCTAATCCGAACTATGGTTCATCCGAAAATCTGAAGTGGTCACAGACTCAACTCTGTCACCTCTAGTGAAGGCCCCAGGAAATTCACTCTCAGTGTTTAAATTAGTAGTACCATCACGATTCATGAAATTGATAGGAACCTGCTGTATTTTGAAGTCATCTTTCAGAACCTCATAACACAACTTGTGGCATTGCTGGATCTACTCCACCTACCCTCTCTACAACTCTGCTTAATGATACATTTTATAGGCCACTAATGATACACACATCCCCATATCCCACCCACTATCTCAATTCACTGTCATTGCCTAGAGCTAACATGTTCCTCAATAACACTAAACTACCTCAACCTTGCCCCAGGTCTCCACCCCCAGCTTCACAATAACACAGACTAGTGTTCCACATTGACTTCTATTCAATTATCTGCCTCCCACTACTCTGCTTCAGAAGCCAGTGTTAAATAACATCAAATGCCAACAGTAACTTTATCTCATCCTACCTTAAGCCCAGTGCCCTACTGTAAACAAGAGCTAATAACACCAAATAATCCCTTAGGCAAACTCATGACATCCATGACTCCCACAGCTCAATCAAGTGTCCGAACATATGCACCTAGGCACATATTGAATCTCATGTTCACATGCCTTTATGAACCCTCTACCTTGGGGGGGCAGAGCTAGCCACGGAGAGCGATGGCCGCGCATTGAGCGAGCTCCTCTCAAACGCCTACTCTATCATGCAAAATCCTACAAAATAAGGGTGCTATATGACATAAAATGAAGGGTGGCGGCTCGGGCTAGCGTTGGATGCCCGAATTGTGTAGTAAATCTGCATCTGTGCACCGTTTAAGGCTGCTTAGAGATTGTCGGCGAGCCGAGGCCCTGGCCTGTGAAAGTAAAACTAAGACCACGGGTTGAAGTGGAGGCAGCTGCCGCGACGCACGCTACGTAGCACGGCCGAAGTTAACAGCCTGGATCGGCAAGCAGACACGGAGCTACGGAGAGCGCAATATATCGTCGGATGGCCCTGCTGTGTAGGTTGCTGGTGTGCGTGTGGAGGGGGAGAGATGCTCGCCAGGCCGGAGTAGCCCCAAGAACGTTTAAAAATAGAAGCGGGACCACACAGTGAGAAGAGGCGCTGCACTTGAGTATCTGTAATGTCCACCGGCTGCCAGAAAGCCTGCTGAGTTTTGCAACCCGCATTGCCATAATCTACAGGCTTGAAGAGGCAACACGGCCTATCAGTGGGGGAAGAGGATTGAAAATATGCGCAGCCGCAGGGCCCAGCCGCTCACAAATGTTCGGCCGGGGGGCACTAGATAGAGCGCGGTAAGCGCAGTTACGCCACATCCATTGAGAGCCACCTTATAGAGTGTGGTTGAGAATCCTGGTGGGCGAGTGGCCCTGATTATCTGTGCGGACTCAGGTCAGGGCTTTCAAAGATCAGTGGGGGCACCAGAGCCGAAAGCACGGCGGAAGAATTTACCAGGTGCCCAGACAAAGCGGAACCAGCCTGCTGGGAGGCAGCCTCAAGAAGCCTGGGGGGCATGTGCCACTATACCAAGGAGGATCGTCTGAAATTATTCACCACATGAGTGACCTGAGTGAGATGCCTGGGGTAATGTCTATGTGTGGCAATTGCTGCTAAACTATGTGCTGGCTGCCCATACAAGATAAGTGCATATGGTACCTCCCTAGAGCTACAGAGGATCACAGTGGGTCAAGCTGCAGCACAGGAGCTCCTGAATCAATCCGGTTCTTGACGTGTGCATTGCGGAACGACCAAGACACGCACAAACATACCCTTCAGCATCATGGGCAAGCCAGATCGGACTCAATCCAAACTCACCTTTGATCAGACAAGAAAACAACCTGATCATGGCACAGATGACCAACCTTCGTTGCAACAAACGGCAGGTGCATCGGGAGGAGTAACAAATGATGATGTGCAAGCCATGTTCGCCACGATCCAAACTGCATTGTCAAGCATAGATGGCAAAATAGACTCGCTAACGTATTCAGTGGACAGGATGTCTGAACGCATAGACAAACATGCGGAAAGGATTGACATGGCGGAGAGCAGAATATCTGACGCAGAAGACAGCCAGGTGCAAATGGACACGAAGCAGACCAAGATGGAGAAGCAACTGTATCTGCGAAGGCGGAGGACCTGTAAGCGAGATCCCGTAGAAATAACATTTGCTTAATGGGAGTATCGGAGACGACAAACACAGGCCTTATGGAACAATTTGTGGAGAAACTGCTCATATCTCTGTTGGGGAGAGAAACATTCTCTGACATCTTAATTGTTGAGAGAACCCATAGATCCCTAGCGCTGAAGCCACCGATCGGATCAAGACGGCGACCGATTATAGCAAGACTTCAAAACTACAGAGACAGAGATGCGGCGCTTTGAAAAGCTAGAGAATTGGGCAAATTAAACCATGAAGGAATGAAAATCTCTCTTTCTCCAGACTTTACGGCATCTGTACATGAGGCAAGGAAGAAGTTTGGCACAGCGAAACAAAAGCTAAGGGATTTAAACATACAACACGCCATGCTGTATCCAGCCAGACTTAGAGTCGTGGAGGGCGGAAAATCGTGGATTTATAACAAACCCCAGGAAGTACTGAAATTTCTTCAACAGAAGGGACAGACAGTTGCTCATAGGAGATCGCCACGGGGAGAGCAGGGAGACCAGTCCACCACATCGGATGTTGAGTAACTGAGTGCTGTGAATGCAACCAACGCTCTACCATGAGTGCCACAGTTGAACTACTGTAGAGCGGATATCCAAGAACTGCTGATTGCTCAGGGTCACTGGCCTTTCAACCTAAAGAGGACAGGTCAGGCGCGCCAGGACCGCTATCCCGCACACTGCTGTGCTTATTCCTCTGTTGGTCTCAACATGGACATTGTCGAACGCAAGGTGCGGAATCATTACCCAAGCACAGATAAGTCGGAAGACAAAGTTTTCTAGTTCTGATTTATATCCTAACATGTGACTCAATTGTTTGCTAATTACTTATGCACCTACTTACTGGGATAGCTTTGTTTATGGATGGCTGGCTCTCTATGAGTTGCTGACTCACTGGATGATATCTATCAATGTATAGAGTTATGTTTAGCATCTGATATGATAGTTACTGGGCGTTTACCCATGTGGATAAATTCCACAAGAAATGGGGTGGCAGCTCCAACCCCTCAGTGTGAACCACAACAGTTTATTCATGGTTTTTTTCATTTAACTTTTCTTTTTATTTCTTTTGTTGTTGTTACTGGGAGGGAGGGAGAGTGGTGGGGCTGACAGAATGGAGTTCTGGGACTGGCTCCGCTGAACGGGACCATGCGGAGTGGGATGGAGGATGGGGGATGGAAAATTATAGAAAATGTCCGGTCTGCGTTGCATACACATACATGTAAAGTTTTCGTATCACACATGACATTCAAGGGTGTGGAGGATCTACATTGGAAAATAGTTGGCGGTGGCTGATAATACCAAGCCAACCCGCAAGCTGACATTTCTGACATGGAATGTGCGCTGCTTTCAAAACCCACAAAAGATCCGAAGAGTGCTGGCATACTTAGACAGGCACAGCGTAGAAGTTGCCTGCTTGCAGGAGACACACCTTACACCACACAAGGAAGTTAGAGTGGGCACGAGATGGGCGACTTATCGTATGGCATCTTCATTCTCCACGTACGCTAGGGGTGTGATGTTGCTGGTCAGAAGAGGCACTCCCTTTCAGCCCTTCACTACACTTAAAGATGATCATGGACAGTATGTTATAGTGCATTGAGACTTCGGGGGCACAATACTGACAGTAGTGACGTCTTATGGCCCAAACAACGATGACCCCGATTTCTACGCAGCCATATGGTCCAAACTTAGAGACTTGCCTAAGGCGAAGATCATGTCGGGGGGGTGATTTCAATACGTGTATCGACCTGACCTTGGATAGATCGACAGGTAATGAGCGCTATGGCAAACGATCAGCCAGAGTGCTGCGGGATAGAATGGATCCATGGGCCATGAGTGATATATGGCGTATGCGGAATGACGGACGTAGAGAAGGCACCTGCACGTCCACAACGCACAACACTTGGTCCAGAATTGATTTTTGGCTTGTCACCCAAGATGCATGTGTGGGGGCCAAGGACATTGAACATTTACCTAAAACATTATCTTATCACTCCCCAGTCCGTCTTACACTTGCAGAGCCTACTTATGTACCTAGACAATTTAAATGGAGGATGCAGGAGAAACTCTACTAGATCCAGTGTTCCATAGTGAATTACGTCAAGCAATTAAGGACTATTTCGATTTCAACACAGGGTCAGTATACAGCACAGTTTCGCTATGGGAAGCGTTTAAAATTACGATAAGAGGGCATTGCATTGGCAAGCATGCTACTATCCTAAAGGATAAACAACAACAATTAAATATGATTGAGAGATACATTGCACACCTGGAGGAGGAGCATACACAAACAAAGACCCCCTCCCTGCTGAAACAGAAAAAATGGATAATTATCAACGATATGCAGCTGATGAAGTGAAATACTGCCGGCTCGCCAGAATTAGATCAATATCAGCAGGATGGAGCTGTAGCGTGGCTGTAGGATACCCATCGCAAATTTCTGAGTCACTGCATCACAAAAGATGAAATAATGGATGCAATAAACTCCCTCCCGAACAACAAAGCACCCAGCCTGGACGGGCTACCTGGGGAATTTTACAAGGCATACAGCGAACTGCTGTTACCACACTTGGCAGAAGTGTTTGAGGAGGCAAACGATGACGGTAAGCTGCCTGCTTACTTGAGAGAGGCCCTAATTGTGGTTCTTCATAAACCGGACAATGACTCCACAAGGTGGGATTTGTACCGACCGTTATCTTTAATAAATATAGATGCTAAAATGTTAGCCAAGATACTCGCAACCAGAATACAGCTCCTACAGGAGAAACTAGTGCTGCCAGATCAGGCAGGCTTTGTGCCCAACAGATCTACCACTCATAACCTCCGCACCATCTTTGCACTATATCACCATTTAGACCCTGACATCCCAGCAGCAGCGGCATTGTTGGATGAGGCAAAAGCCTTTGATTCCATCGAATGGGTGTACATGCACACAGTGCTACGGAGGATGGGCTTTCCTGCGCAATTTTTATAATGGATGGAGATATTGTATTCAGACCCCAGTGCTAGAGTTAGAATAAATGGACACATGCCAGATGCCATTAGTATAAGTCGTGGAACAAGACAGGGATGCCCGCTTTCCCCTATCCTGTTTACATTGATAGTAGAACCACTGGCATGCAAGATTTGACAGTTACACTCAGAGGCAGTACTACCATTTAATCTCCGTCCAATTGGCATCTCTCTTTATGCAGAAGACATGGTGCTCTTTACCCAACACCTGGACAGACACTTAAACACGCTAATTAAGGAGTATATCCGATTTGAGTATTATTCCGGTTTACAAATTAATTGGGATAAATCGGTGGTCATACCACTCCCACCGGTAACAACGGAACCCACCCTGGACTATCCCCTGAAGTGGCACACGGACCCGGTAAAATATCTGGCTATATGGGTGCATAGAGATCCGGATCTGGTGGTGAGGGAAAATTATGGCAGAGCCATGTCAAAGCTGGAAGAACAGATAGAGAAAATGGATGTGGATGCCTCTCTCGCTAGCGGACCGCATTGCTTTACAAAAGATGATTGCACTGCTGACATTTTTATATTTATTTAGTAATATCCCCATTTGATTGGCACAAGCGCTGTTTATGAAACTGAGAACAGCAATGCAGAAGCTCACATGGGCAGGGTAACCAGCCAGAATACGCTGGGATATTTTTACAAAACCGTACCACAAAGGAGGATTTGGCGTACCTGATCTAAAATTATACTATTATTGTGCACAGGTACAGCATGCTTATTTTTGGCTGTAGCCGCACGCTTATGTACCACATGTGGCGGTGGAGAGGGACAGTGTGTATCCGACACCACTGACAGCTTTTATTTCGGACCCCGTGTCCTTCATCCACAGTGACAGAATACAAACAGTACGCTGTACCTCGAGAGCCTGGCATATGCTGGCGAGTCGAGCCGAAAAATCCCCCGTCTATGCTCCTGCACTTCCACTCGCGTACCATCCAAAACTTTCTGTCACGCAGGAAAAAAGGATGTTATAGTTCCTTGCTGAGATGAAATTGACCACTATGGCGGATGTGTTCTCACGCTGTAGTTTTATTCGAAGGGAGGATCCATCACTTGGTGCGCACAGCGCATAAATGAAGCAGTTTGCTCACATGCGCTTACAGATGGCGATAAAGGACTCATATGATTCACTCCCGACAGAACCGCCGAGATTGTTAGCTTTACAAGCACTACTGACTGCACCTAGCCTTAGGAGACTGGTCACCCGTTTGTACAACACGTCACAATCGGAGCAAACAGGGGCAGTTAATAAATCAATGTGCAAATGGGATTTGTTGCTGGGGGACACTATAAGCAAACAAGACTGGGATTATAGCTGCACTCAACTGCAACTGATGACGCCAAACTGTAATCAACGTATAGTGCATTTTCAATTCCTACATCAATTCTACTATACTCCAACTCAATTACACAAATATGGCCTTCGACCGACTGATAAAGGCTACAGGTGTGAAGATTTGGGGGCTGACTTTCTGCATACAGCATGGGCCTGCCCGCAGGTACACAAATACTCAGAGGAAGAGATGATACCTAATGCACCACGAGTATGCCCACTGGGTATGTATAAGATAGCACCAGTAAGACGTAGAAAATTCTTGGCAGTAGCGCTCCTACTAGCTAAGCGCGCGTAGCCACAAGATGGGGCAGTAAACATCCCCCTAGATATAAGGACTGGCTTATAGATATGACATATTACACGGACACTTTAGAGGTCTATTCGGAAGAACTGCCTCTAGCATCCAGGCCTAGGGATTACTGGGAATCCCTGCTGCAATATCTCCAAAATGCACAGAGGGATGAGTGAATACGAGAACACGCAAAATGATAGCTGTACACATGGTGGTTATGTCAGATATTTAATGAGGTATAGGCTAGAGGCACTAAATAATAATGTCTGTACAAAGTGTTGATGGTAACGTGCAATTGGTAATGTCAGAATGTCAGATTCTCAGCAGCACTGAGTATTGAAATTTTATGTGAATGATCGTCAAGACTGTGACTCCCCTTGATGGCGCACGATGTAAACAACTATATACTTGTGAATGTTACTATGCTATGTGATGTAATACTATGTTATTTAAAAATTTGGTAATGCATAATAAGAGCTATATGTTAATGCAGACTGGACTTAATAAACAAATTAAAAAAACATGAACCCTCTACCTTAGGAGTGCAAACCGAGGTATGGTCAGACCACACCTTTGTCTTATCTCCCTTTCAGTTTTTGCCACAAATCCATCACTCACATCTGAAATTACACTCCCCCTATCCAGCCAGGAATTTTGGAAATAAAAGCACAGATGTATTTATGTCAGCATACCGTATCATCAAAGACAACTCTTTCCTCACACTTTATCAGGCCTTCAACCACTACTTAACAACATCTATTTCAACTTATCACCAACTCTAGCTCTTCTCAAACCCAGAAATGTACCAATTGAAACCTGGTCACAAACCAAAGAGAGAGGCTATCAAAAAGGCATCAAGAGAGCCAATAACAATTACTTCTTCCAATCGCTATGTCCTGAAAAAGCGACCCATCCTTACCTCAATAGTTCTGCAAAGAACTCCTTGATCTCTTTGAGTCAATAATTACTAAAATCTGTGAAACCACCTCAAGAGCCCAGAAGTGCACTTTACCTTTCAATCACAACTCCTTCATACATATGGAAATCACAGAGTTCGTTAACCAGACCATCACTATAAAAGTGCTAATTCTCTTCTGGACCCTTGCTCAGCCGAATGCCTTAAACACAACTTATCCTCTTCCCATTGGTGGCAGAAACCACCAACATAATCAACACATCCCTTCTCCCTGATAAAGTCTTTTGCTCACTGAAACATTGCATAATCACATCCCTTTAAAAAAGAAATCGGCCTCCCCATAAATATTAAGAATCTCCTGACTCATGTCTGACCTCTCTTTTCTTAGCAAGATAATGGAAAGGAGGCGGACATCGCAATTTCAAGAGTTCTTGAAACTAAACCTCATCGTCCATTATTTTCAGTTTAGATTATGCCCTTTGATAGGGAAACAAAACTGTTGTGGTCAGTATGTGGGATGAGCTCATTCTCTCCTCGAATGAGGACAACAAAACTGACCTGTATGTTGCCGACAAAAATGTTGACCAGAAAGTCCTGCTGAAAAGGCTAGAACATCGGGGAGGCATATCAACCCAAATATTTCTCATTGGCCCTAGTCCAAAAGTCAGGATCAGATCAGCTAAATTGTTTACATGCAAGTGATTAGTGGCATTGATTGATGATCATCCATTCTGTGTCTTACTTTCATTATCTACTTACACCATCAGCCCAGCTCCTGAGGTAGGTGAACTTCCACTCACAATACAGATACCTCCACGTGTAACACATCAGTGAATATTTCAACATTACATCAAGCATGGAATTGGTGTTTCATTGGATGAACAAAAGCTTAATGTGCATGAATAGTACCATGATTTAGAGCTGAGCAAATGGAGACCCTGATCCCAATTTATTGAACTGTCCTCCACCCTCTTGTCTTAAAATCCATCCTTTCACCTCTTCAAAAATTAATGCATCAGAAGATTCTATTTGAAACCAACCTCACATTTGCTCTCCAAGTCATTGGAGAATCAGGATATAAACATGCAGCCATTTCTTCTTTGACAAATCCTCTCACTTCTCAACATTAACCACAAAGTTGAGTTGACGAAAGCTCTTCTTCTGGCTTGCTCCACCTGCTGCAATATAATTTACTCCGATCGCCCCAAAAACACATGGCTATGCTCCAGAGACGTCAGAGCCAGTCAGCAAGATTGTGCTTTTAATTTTCATAAACTGGTCCACATCAAACGCACCCTTATGTATTACCTCGTCAAAAATGGTAATCCTGCGTAGAGTCCTTTATTACTTTGCTAACCTACCAATTTGGGTCCTGTAAAGCTGGGTTCGGTCATTAAATGTCCTGCTTTGGGATCCGATCTGGGTGGGGGACACCTCAGAATTTCATTGCGTTTTCTTAAGTGACTGATGTGGCTTGGAGTGCCAAATTACGAACTATATTACTTGCCCGCACAACTGCAGTGGCCCACCAGATGACGTGCACGGCTGAATATACTAGAATTGGGGTAATTCAGAGAACCACAAAGGGAGGGAGAACTGGTGGCACTTTTGATGGGTGCAAAATCGGGTCCAGTCAGGAAAACAAAACTTCTTGCCTTAGGCCTCAACTGCTAGAAATGGGCAAAAAAGAAGAGGTGATGCAGTATATTGTATGCTCTGGTGCTGCCTTTAGTGGGTCTACCCACATCAAGGGTATGATGCTTCACTGCCAGGTGTATGAGACACTGGACAATAGCAAAGATTGAGACTCGGCGATCTTTATTCAGAGGGAGGCCTTCGGAACCTAGATGGCTTAGTAGCTGAAAATGGGTTTCCTAGCAAACAATTATTGTTATGTAGCAGTAGTACAGTCATTACATAGTGCAATTGGAGAACGAGGACTAGAGCCTCAGGTGAATGAATTTTTACAGACCATGCTTACCTTTGCACGTGGGCACAGGCGTATTTCCTGTCTATATCAATTGTTAGTCTCCATGGTCTCTAACAACCTGCAATCTGTACATGTTAAGTGGAAGGATATATTAGGGCAGCAGATCAGTGATAAAGAGTGGTAACACATTCTAGTAAGCTTTGCCATAGTCATTCACGACAATTATCTCCATTTGTATTAAAAAGATAACACGTTTGGAAAAAACAGATCTAAAATGTGGGCGTATCCTGAGGATGCATCCATCCTGTCTAGTTTACTTTAAGCATGTCAGCTCCCTGATTTTAGGTATATGTTTATCTGCTTGCATTCCCCGTGCTGTAATACTCTAAATGGCTTAGCAGCATCATAAGTGCATGATGTATGAGCTGAAGACATTGCATTACCGGCTTTAAAAACCTACTTGTAGGTCTATCATAGGAACTCTGAAAGAAACTTAAATGCATGATAGTTTGAGCCGAGAATTTGTCACCGAAGAATCAAGTAACTATTTCTGATGGAGTAAATGCCTGACGAAGCGGCCCAATGAATGTCTAGACAGGTCTTATCTGAACCTAATCAGGAAGTACCTCTCATGGGCAGGTCTCTATTTTTATTGGGCCATGTTCTCTGGCTGTTGGTCTATTGAGGTCTTGGGATTTATGAGCCATGAACCTTATTTGAAAGATGGAGTTTATTACAGAACATGTTTTGTCAAAGACAACAGTATGGTGGACAGTACACAGACAAAAATGTCTCAGGCCTAAAAAATAGACGTATTCTACTCAAGGAATTATCTCTGACTGCTCTGAGTCTAGTATCTCTGTCAGTAAAGCTCTTGAAAAGGCTGTCTGTGATTTAGTCCCTCAATGGACTGTGTAAAAGAAAACTGAGGAAGAGAGGCAGCGATCCTCTCCGATTGGACTCTAATCGCCCTTCCCTATTACCAAAACAGTTGGCGATTCTATAAACGTTCTTGAGTCTGCTTTTTCAAAAATATATAATTCATCAAATAACTTATTTGCACAAATAATTTATTAGAACAATTGTACGCTTACAATGAAGTGAAGTGAACTCTCGAGACCAAGTACCAGAATAGATTAAGCAGCATGCACAAGACAATATTAAAACATCCAAATGGGGTGGGTATTAGAATATTTTTTATCAAACCTACACAGAAGAATAAACTCGTATTCATTGTTATGAGAACCATACTATACATTGCAGGCTGGTCTGTGCTGGAGTCTTCCCTGCCCCCCCTGCATTAGACTCACTTGAACCAACCTGCAATTAAGTAATCAGAACCCCTGCATATATTTGATTCACCTGTGCTTTTCAATGGCCTGTTCTACTGGACACCCCGCCATCAACCTGGATCAGTGGAACAGTTCTCAACTGTGTTTAGCCAACAAACAGCAATACATCATATTTACTCTTTTAATTAACCCATCTTACCCAATGAAGAAGATATCCTTGCATTGTGTTATTCTCATCTACATGATAATAAACCTGTGATTAAGGTTCCTAGTGGTCCTTCAAACTGTGCATCATGTTATAATACAATAGTAGGCTGTTGACACACAACCATATCTCAAGGTGTCATTGGCAGTTGACAACCTGCACTGAGACAATATCTGACAACATTCAATCCTGGATGCTTATAGTCTATTTCAAAGTAATTTGTTGCTGTTCATTATCCTACTTATGTCAAGCAACAACAGCACACTGTAGAAAGGCTAAGCAACATGCAGCTGCAAAGCATCCCCCAAACGCCCTCACCATGAGTGCCAGAGCTTCTGTATCAACTCTTGCCTCTCCTTCAAAGAGAATCTAACAATCGCAGATGTTCAGGTACCAAATTAGCCTCTTGTGCTGAATCAAGCCATTCATCCAAATGCACAACCTCCAGTCAACTGAATAAACTCTTGATCTGTCATGAATGAATGAGATGAAAGTCCCACTCGGCAGCCTTTTTGACCTTGCATATATCCCTCTCAGGGTGATCTATCCCTCTCAGGGTGATCTATCCTGCTGAGATCACCATCAATCAATGGTATTGAAATTTGACCATATCACCTTCATCAGCATGAATTTCAACTGCCCTCTCTAATTGCATTCCAGCCCATTGATTACACTTTATCCGGCCCGAGCCAGAGATTACAGCTCGAGCTGGAGAGTATGGTCCGGGTGCGGACATTCCGGCCCAACTGCGGACGTAAAGATAGGAGTCGTAAGTGATTTCTGTGAATATCAAAAATCGTAAGTGCCTTCTGTGGATACCAGAAGTAGTACGTTTAGGATTTTGTCTCAGATTAGTTCTGTGAATGGCCCCATTGTCTTTAAAAAATGGACTTGTATTTTTTTAATTTGTTAGTGAAAAACTCACAAATTTGTATTTCACTCCTGCGTTAAATGTACACATGCTATATATATTTATCAATTTTCAAAGTCTATTTGGAACAAAAAAAATAAAGAAATATTAATCAGTAATTGTCTTATATATGTTTATGTTTACATAGATGTTGGTGTGTGAGACAGGTATTACACATATATAACTAAGAAACGGTAGAGAGGAAGAAGAGGTCACACACTTAGATAGGAAACAGGGACATAAATTGCATGTCTGGACGTATATAGGCTCTAAGGTTCATGAAATATTTTATATATATTTATAGTATGGTGGTCTTATTGTTGTATATTTACTTATGGAAATTTAGCATTTCATGTCCTAACCATTAGGTGCCTGCAGCCTGCTTCCCTAGTCACACGACTAGATGTAGTTGGCCTTTGTGTATTCCCCTCAGATAGCCACACAATAGAGGGCCTAGGTGTTGGCACAATGGGCCATCCAAGGAAGGGTTGGGGCAGAGCTGTCACCGACCACACTTGCGATTCAAAGGCGCTGCCCCAATACCCTCACAAAGAGCTTCACAGTAGCCTATTGTGCCCCCAGACAGACATGGACCAGGGCAGGGAGGCAGGAACTTCTAGACGCGTTGCGTGTTGGGACTCTAGAAGCTTCCCCAAATTCAAAGGGGGCTCCAAGTATTAAAATAGGACCCTCAGACCCACTCCTTAGTATGCTTCTGGATCGTGTTGATACTACAGAAGGACTGCCCTGCTGCCAGATGACTACCCTGCTGCCTGAGGCCTACACTGCTGCCTGAGCAGGGAAACTGTACCTGCTTCCTTCGTACCAGATTGAGTGACTCAAAGGATGAGCTAACTGACCTCCTATTTGGAGCTACAGGGACACAACAAGCTCCAGAGGCCTCCGTGCAACTGACCTGTTGCACTAGGCCTGCTTGGGCCCTGCTGAAGTGAGTTCCTGCTCCCCAAGTGGTGACTTCCCAGGGGGGGACAACCATTACAACGCGGGTTTTACCATGCGTTGCTTTTACATTGCATGCATTACAACGCATGCAATGTTACAATGCGTGGTGAAACCACGCATACCATTACATCGCATGTGCTTTTACAACGCATGCGATGTAATGTGTAATGACGGCGGTGGCGGCGGGGGCAGCTATCCACGTCATTGTGAGGAAACTTAGGCTGTTTCCTCACAACGACGTGAAGCAAGCAGGAAGGAGGAAGCAGGATCCGACGGCGACGCTGGAGAGGAGGGAGGTAAGGGGGTTTGTGCATGGGGTGGGGGTTACTTTCGTAGGGTTTAGGGTAGTTTAAATGTAGTGTTTTTTAAAAAATGTTTTAGTGTGTGTTGTGGTGTGGTCGTGTTTGTTTAGTGTAGTATTAGGGAGGGTAGTGTAATGTTTATGTAGTGTAGTGATTTAGGTTTTAGGGTAGTGTAGTGTTGTAGTGTTTGTTTATTGTAGTGTATTAGGGTAGTGTAGGGGTGGGAGTAGTGTGGGTAGCGTAGTAGTGTTTTAGGGTTTAGGGTACTGTAGGGGTGGGAGTAGTGTGGGTAGCGTAGTAGTGGTTTAGGGTTTAGGGTAGTGTAGGGGTGGGAGTAGTGTGGGTATAGTAGTAGTGTTTTAGGGTAGTGTAGGGGTGGGAGTAGTGTGGGTAGCGTAGTAGTGTTGTAGGGTTTAGGGTAGTGTAGGGGTGGGAGTAGTGTGGGTAGCGTAGTAGTGTTTTAGGGTTTAGGGTAGTGTAGGGGTGGGAGTAGTGTGGTTAGCGTAGTAGTGTTTTAGGGTTTTTGGGTTGGGGTAGTGTAGGGGTGGGAGTAGTGTGGGTAGCGTAGTAGTGTTTTAGGGTTTTTGGGTTGGGGTAGTGTAGGGGTGGGAGTAGTGTGGGTAGCGTAGTAGTGTTTTAGGGTTTAGGGTAGTGTAGGGGTGGGAGTAGTGTGGGTAGCGTAGTAGTGTTTTAGGGTTTAGGGTAGTGTAGGGGTGGAAGTAGTGTGGGTAGCGTAGTAGTGTTTTAGGGTTTAGGGTAGTGTAGGGGGTGGGAGTAGTGTGGGTAGTGTAGTAGTGTGGTAGTGTTTTTGGGTTGGGGTAGTGTAGGGGTGGTAGCAGTGTGGGTAGCGTAGTAGTGTTTTAGAGTTTAGGGTAGTGTAGGGGTGGGAGTAGTGAAGGTAGCGTAGTAGTGTTTTAGGGTTTAGGGTAGTGTAGGGGTGGGAGTAGTGTGGGTAGCGTAGTAGTGGTTTAGGGTAGTGTGGGAGTAGTGTGGGTAGCGTAGTAGTGTTTTAGGGTTTATGGTAGTGTAGGGGTGGGGGTAGTGTAGTAGTGTGGTAGTGTTTTTGGGTTGGGGTAGTGTAGGGGTGGGAGTAGTGTGGGTAGCGTAGTAGTGTTTTAGGGTTTAGGGTAGTGTAGGGGTGGGAGTAGTGTGGGTAGCATAGTAGTGTTTTAGGGTTTAGGGTAGTGTAGGGGTGGAAGTTGTGTGGGTAGTGTGGTAGTGGTTTTGGGGTGGGGTAGTGTAGGGGTGGGAGTAGTGTGGGTAGCATAGTAGTGTTTTAGGGTTTAGGGTAGTGTAGGGGTGGGAGTAGTGTGGTTAGTGTAGAAGTGTTTTAGGGTTTAGGGTAGTGTAGGGGTGGGAGTAGTATGGGTAGTGTAGTGTGGTAGTGTTTTTGAGTTAGGGATAGTGTTGGGGTGGGAGTAGTGTGTTGTGTAGGTGTAGGGGTAGGGTTGTCACTTACCTTGCATACTTTTACCACGAGTATTGCCTTTGTGTTGTAATGGCATGCGTGGTAAAGGCATACTCGTGGTAAAAGTATGCGATGTAATGGAATGCGATGTCATTGACATTGCGTAGTAATACCCGCGTTGTAATGGCATGCGTGGTATCAGTATGTGATGTAATGACATACATCCCTTCCCAGGTCATGGATGGTTGGCTGGTATCAGAGAGAGCTCCTTCTGGCCTACCTGAAGGTTCCACCAAATCTGGCAAAAAGCCTTGCCAAACAGCTGCAAGCTTCATTGGAACTGACGCTGAGTGGCACAAAGCCTCACCGCCCAGCTCGTCGGAACTGACACAAAACCTTGCAGCTTAGCTTCACCGGGATCGGTACTAGCCGACGCAAATCCTCGCATTGCAAAGCCACGCAGACCACCCACCAAGTACATAAGGTACAATCCTCAGCAGGCCAAATTTTGTCCTGTGCCCGGCCGGCATTCTATCGTGGTCGACCTGAACTTGTAACTTTGTCCCGGTCCGCTGGAACCTGATACCCTCAGTTAGTACTTTGCACCTTTTGGCGGTACTTCTGCCTGAATCTTTAAAATTACATATCTCCCGTTCTACAGTTTATATTTTTGTTATTTGGTCTCAAATAAATTATTGAAATTTACTCTATTTTTCTAAATTGATGTGGGATTTTTCATGTATTGTGTTTTCACTATTTTGTGTGCTGCATAAATACTTTACATATTGCCTCTAAGCTAAGCCTTGACTGCCATCGTGCCAAGCTACTGAAGGAATTAAGCACAGTGCAATTCAGTTCTTTTTGTGATTCACCCTCACAAGGATTGTGGCTGCTGCTTGAGAGGGGCTCACACACCCCTTAACCAACAACCCGATTTCTCGCATGAATTAAATATAACTTACAGTGAGTTTATTTGGATTTTTTATGATATATTTTGTCCAGGCCTTTGCAAACCCGTGTCAAGTATCCCAGCAGGTCATTAGCCCTGGTCTGCAATTGTGTGGGGGAACAAAGCATGCTTTTTAGCCATTTATTGGTTATTAGCCCTTGTCTCCAGTCATGCTGAAAACAGGGCATGGTTTTTAGCCACACACTTTACCAGTGGCTCTCAATAGTCTCCAGGTGTAACTCCTATGCAGGGCATCCTCAGGATTCCTGCTCTTAATTCCTACTGAGCTTGCTGAGAACTGTGCCAGAATTCCCGTGGAGGATTTTAAATGGAAAATGTAATTTTTGGGATCATCGTACAACTTTTCTTTCACCCACTGTGACCAATTTGCTCCACAAAATATGTAAGAGCAAACATTGTTGGGCACATTTTGTTTTGAAAAGATTTGTGCAGATATCATTTGGGTCAATGTAAGTGTTTATGTCTGCAAGCACTGCAAGCCTGTACCAGTAGTTATAGAGTCGGGGAGCAGATGCAGGTCATGACCACAGTACATACTGGTACTGGAGAATAGGGTTGCGCTTTGCCTCTGTATGGGCAAGGATTGAATATCATAATAGGATTAATGAACCAGCGGCAGAAGTTCATGAAAGGTGATGGTATAAAAAAGTATTAGCCGATCAGATATGTGTTTAGATTTATATCTGGATTGTGAGCCAGTTCATAATCTCAGCTGTCTATGTATTGCTAAAGCATTCTTTTGTGAACATACCAAAAATATATGCATTGGTTTATATCAATGGGGTTACAGTAACGGAACTGAGATGAGTGGTGAGCAAAATAGAAAATAGCTGGAAATGTAAATAATATGATGGGACCTATACATTTTAGGTTTAGATGGTGAACTAACACCCCCAAAGAAAGCTTGAAGCGTTAGTTACTCGTCACAAATTTTAACTCAAAAGGAATAAGTTGGCATCACCATACCGAAGTAAGGTCTGTCTTTTGAGGAAGGGCAACACATATGATAGGTATACATAAATGCACATATATTGCATTTTTAAAGTATTCGAGAAAACTGAGGACCACGAAGAGAATAAGTGGGTTATTTAAGCTTTCGGTTTCTAGAACCCTAGAGACCACCAGATACCATAGTTCTTGAAGCTTTTTCAAATTCTTTTTTATAAAGATTGTTTTACTGAACATTCGATGTTCACACGGTATTGTTCCAAGCATGTAGTGGAATCATTTCCTTGTGACCTCCACAAGTTGCTGACGTCGATGTGGTACACAGGAAACAGGTGCAGGTGTTTGGCAAACAGCAGTGCCAATCAAGCATTCAGTAAAACACCTCACTTCCGTTTCCAGCTGGCGTGTATCACAGGTCACTTTCTTAACCATTCAATGTCTATAAGAGCCGCGCGTGTTATGAATAAATCACTAATTTTCTTGATATGTTTTATTTTTTAAACAGATTCAGGCGCACGGGATGAAGCCCAGCTCTTGCAGGAATGGTTCAAGCTGGTCATGGAGAAAAATAAATTGGATCGTTATGAGTCCGAGCTCTTGATCATGTAAGCCAAAACCCTTTTCACTATTAATGCGCTACACAAACGAGGGGTATGTGTGAGCGGGAGACTGGAGCCAAATCACTGTTTATGTACAGATTTCATTATAGTACTTACGGAGGGGACTGTCTTCCTACGTATTGCATACACTCTAAGCATTAGTTTTGAAACTGCGTCTAATTAACTTTATTGAATCCTGCAGGCGAAAGTGTTTGGAGACGCAAAACCACACAAAGCAGTAAATGATTGTATATCTTTTCACGGCAATAGGGAGAAGTAGCAGTGTTGACTGATTATATCAAATGTTTGCAAAAAAACCAAACACAGGTTGGAATTGCGCATATCGAGGAGGCTAGTCTTTGGATAGTGAAAGTGACTTCTAGGTGCAATCCATTACAATGTTTATTAATCCACTAACTTCAAATATTCAAAACGATGATGCGATAAAATTTCACTTATACTTGATAAACCATCACAGACAAAAACATTGAATATTGATATGCAACCATTCTATACCGACACAAGCTTAGCCGGAGGCTTGCAGAACAGCAGGGTTTACTGGACAACCATTACTAAGCAAATATTCCTACTAAAATTTATTGAATATAAATGCTCTGCAGAAACATTATTCTAAAAGTCTGTCACTGAAATTAAATATTTGGTAGTAGATCAACTACTTCAATTGTAAATTGAATTACTGTTAATTGAAAAAGCTTTTTTGTCTTAACCACCATTTTACTACAACTATTATCAGCGCCTGTGCTGTGGCTTGCAAGACATTCTGTTTACTTACAGAAGGCTTGGAGCCTTCCCATTGCTTACCATTGGTTGGCTTCATTGTCACTCTAATTTTCTTGATATTTAGTCAGTGTGCACCAGCTTCTCTTCCTTACCCCTCCCTGTGCCAGTGCTTGCCCTCTCCTGCAATATTGCTTGCCTTGTCCGTCCCCACCCCTTTTCTGTGTGGTTGCTTTCCCTTTCCCCCTCCCTCCTTATCCATCTTGTTGCTTGTTCCTTCCACCCTCCCATTCCTCCCTGTGTTGTTGCTCCTCGCCTCGCTCAGCCCCGTTGCTTGCCCCCTCCCATACAGCTATCTCCCATTGCTTAAGGCCTACATTTCATCAAATGCAACCTTTGTTAAATGTCCACAGATTGTTAATGTGTTTAGCCATGTTGCACAGCAGCACAGCTGTCTACTACGGTTTTTAGACAGAGGTCTGCGCCACAAAATGATGCTTCTTTGAGGCTGGCATTAAAGAGGAGAAATATTTTAACGTCTAGAGACATTTCTGATTTTGGAAAAGTTTCAATATTTCCGGTATAAAACCTATAATAGACATCCTGCATTACATATCCCACAAATACCTTTGCACTAAGGAGCGAGTGTGGCACTAGGGAGTCTGATTGTGCTTCAGCTCTAGGACAGAGTGCAGTAACATTATATCTTAGTAATAGATATGGCGCTGTACTGCTCTCTTATGCAGCACAGCAACTTTGGTTGCTATGCTACATTGTGTGACAACTTTGTAAATCTATCTCTAAGTGTCTCTGGGAGTGAAGGACAGAGCTATGAAGAAGTGGCTAGAAACAAAGGTGCAAGGAACACCTTAGGGTGGCCACCTTCCTTCAAGTCATTACAAACACTATTGACAGTCTGAGTTTTGTGTGATTGCCTGTCTCCTGAGGGTTGTAGTCTTATTTTGCTTCAGTTGAACTAATTACAGAAATACACCTGAATTCAGTGATTTCTAGGTGACATGTTCAAGACTGAGGTTTGTGCCAATTATGGCCTGCTTTGATGTGGTCCCTCTAGACACATTACAGTATAATTTTAGAAGATGCAGACCTTAGATGTGGCAAGAAAAAAGGAAGCCAGAAGAAGAAAGTGGAAGAGCATTTTGGTTCATAATAGGACATATTCTAGTTTACTACTAGCAGATCCCAGCTCTGGCAATGGGAAGTCAATACAAATAACAATAATAAGTAAGTGGGATAATAACAAGCAAGAAATGGGTCTTTTTGTGTCGAGAAAGTGTGACTTTTTAGGAATGGCTTAAAGACAGTGTTAGTTTTCTTGCCAGCCTCTTGTATTAAAAAATTATTAAATCAAAATATATACTTCTATACATACATTTATGCCGGCTTTCTGCATCCACATATACATTCAACTGTCATTCTCATTTTGCTTCTGCGCACCATAGTACAAAGAATAGAACCATGGGCTTGCCCATTTCAGCCTCAGGCTTGTGAACTTGAAGGTGTGAAAAGCATTGTATCTGATCACAATTTCCTATTTTACCAAAAATAAGTGCACTTGAATGCTGGGGTTAGTGGGTGAACACTTTACTTTCTCTTTTTTTTCTTGCCATATCGACTTGCATTTTATTAAGTGATTGAACTATCACTTACATTTTCTCATTTTTGATGTCATCAGTTATGTCATCAATGGTCTCATTTAACATATAATGTGTGAAGTGGTAAGCAATACATGGCGGGGTGCAAGTTATGGTAAGCTCATTAAATTTCAACTGGTGGAATTCAGCATTTTTTTACATGTCAGTTTGTATGGTATTTCAACTCCTAACCTAACAATGGTATCACTTTCACCGTTGTAGGTTTTGTAGTTTTAGTATGTATGTGTATATATACAAATATGTGTGTGTGCGAATATATATATTTATTACCAACTGGCAGTAGCCGGTAGGTAGTCATAGTTAGGACCTAGTTTCCACATGAAAAGCATTTTTTGTTTTGCCAATAATTTTGATGCTGTTTGAAGAATCTTCATCAAATGTCCAAAAGTAGTACGCCACTCACTTCAGTTGCTTTCTTGAAAGTTTTGGGGTGGTATATCAAGCAGGCCCTGAAAAAAAGGGGGGTCCCATACGCATTTTCCCCATGCAACTATCCATATGGATTTTGAGCACAACTGCAGCTTCAACTCCTGCCAAATTTGGCAGCAAGCTAACTCTTGGTCCAGAAAGCATGCTTTTTATGATGTGGTGTAAATCCATTCCGTAGTTTTAGAGACGTTAACTGAAAACCAAAGTTGTATATATAGGTATGTGGATCCAACAGTCTATGTGGTGAAATCTGATTTGCTGCCAACACTTCAACCAGGAAGTGTTGGCAGCAATTTAGGGACTCATACTCAGCGAAGTTGCCAAGCAAATGTTTAAAAAAAACAAAAGGGGACATGGTAGGAATACCATGACACCCTAGCCCTAGAGCTGGGGTCCCACTCGGACCCGGCAGGGCAAAAAAGCATTTTCTTTTAATTTTCCTGTGGAAATCACGGATCTGCTCTTCCCCAAAAAAGCACAGACTCCAACACTTGTTTTTTATGAACTCCCAAGTGTGCCAGATCCCGGGAGCATGCTTTTAAAAATATAACTTAGTGGGGTGTGCACGTGACTCCCCCCTTGCAAGGGGTGCTTCACCTCCTGGGACCACCACTTCTACGTGTTATATTTATATATTAGGAGGGTGGCATGCTGGCCCCCTCCTCAGGCCTTTAAAAGCCCTGGGGACCACCACCTCCCTGGGGCTTATGAATTAAAAAAGAGGGGAGCCGTGCAGACTCCCTCCTACTTCCTAATTGCCCCAGGGACTGCCACCTCTGCGGAGCACCAAAGTATACAGAGAAAAAAGAGAGGGAGGCCGTGTGCCCGCCAGATCTTTTTGGACCCAGGGACCTCCTCAGGACTGGACTGTGGAAACTGTAGGGGGCGGCCACATTGCTCCCCTCCTGGAGCTGTTAATGACACACATAGGCACCCACATACCCACTCACAATCCACACAGTCACTTACAGACCCATTCATAGACCCAGAAAGCCACTCACATATCCACACATTCACTCTCAACCCTCAGACCCACTCTCATGACCTCTCACACACTGACTCCCAGAGCCATACAGCCTCTCATACACCTACTCACACATCCAGAAAACTTTTCACACATCCACTCATGCACCCATTCATCCACTAAGACACCCACTTACCGATCCATGCAGCCACTCACACACCTATTTACTGAGCCATACAGACACTCACACACCTGTTCACAGACCCATATATCCAATCACACACCCACTCACAGACTCATACAGCAAGTCACAAAACCTGTTACACACTCACAGAGCTACTCATGCACTCACTCACAGACCCATACAGCCACTCACACACCTAATCCCCGACCCATACAGCTACTCACACACACAATCATAAACCCATATAGCCACTCACACACCCCCTCAGAGACCCATAGATCCACTCGCACACACCCACTTACACCCCCCTCACACACCTACGGAACAATTCACATACCCACTCACAGACTATACAGTCACTCACATACCTTTAGAGCCACTCACACACTCACTCTGAAAGGTTACAGTTATGGAATATAATAATAAAAATAGAAATTCATTAAAAAAACAAAGGTTACAGGGACGTAATAGTTAAGAAATAATATTTTTTTAACCTAGAAATTCACAACAAAAAATAGGTTACTGGGACGTCATAGTTAGGCTCAGATTTCACCTGTACAAAACCAGTGAAATTCAGCAGTTATAGTTACCTGAGATAACTATAGCTTATGCCCCCGCAATGCACTGCCTATGACTTTACATATTACATCATTCATGACATGGTCAGTGGCATTACTGATGACATCATCCACAGAACCACTCACACACTCTCACAACTACTCACACACCCATACAACTACTTAAACCCACAGAGCCACTCCAACACCCACAGAACCACTCACACAGCAACTCATATATCCATAGAACCACCCACAAACCCACTTACAGATCAATACAAGCACGCACACACCCGCTTACAGACCAATACATCCACTCACACACCCAAAAAATCACTCATAGACCCATAAAGGTACTCACATACCTACCCATACAACCACTCACATATCCACTCATACTGCTACTCATATACCTACTCACACCCATACAACCAGACACCCATACAACCAATTGCACTCCCATACAACCATTCACACAGTCAATCACACACTTAGAAAACACATTCAGAAACCCATTCACATGCCATACAGCCACTCACATATCCACTGACTGACCTATATAGCCACTCACACATCCACTGGCAGATCCAAACCGCGATGCACATACCCATGCAGGCACTCAGATGCCCACTCACACACACATACAGTCACTCAAGCACACACTGATATATACAGTCACAAAGACACTCCGATGACCCATATCTGAAACAGCATCATTCATTAGTAGTTCAGAAAGAGTAGTCATTTAAAACCATTTTTTCAGTGAATTTCTATGATTTTTAATGTTCATTTTGAACTATAACGCCCCTGTAACATTTTGGCTTTTTCAGTGAATTTCTGCCTTATTTTAATGTTATTTCTTAACTATAATGTCCTTGTGACCTTTGAGAGTGGTTGGGTGTGTGGCTGTATGAGTCTGTGAGTGGGTGTATGAATGGATGTGTGAGTAGTTTTGCCGGTGAGTGAGTTAGTGTATGAGTGAATTTGTCAGCGGATTAATGGGTGTGCATGGGAGTGTGAGTTGCTTTGTGGGTGTGTGATTGGCTGTATGGGTGTGTAAGTGGGTGTCTGAGTGGCTGTATGGATCTGTAGGTAGGTGTGTGAGTGGCTGTGTGGGTCTGTGAGTGGCTATGTGGGAGTGTGAGTGGCTATATCGATATGTGTGTGGGTCGTTTTGTGGGTGTGTGGGTCTGTGAGTGGATGTGAGAATGTCTGAGTGGGTGTCTGAGTGGGGGTGTCAGCAGCTGTGTGAGTGACTAGGTCAGAACGGAACCTCACCTGCTGCTTTATCCAGCAAGAGTCCATAGTTTTGCACAAAATATCTACCCAACTGGAGTCCTTTCTACTGGTTAATTACTACCTCATTGGGTAAATGTCTAGTTCATATTCTACATTACAGTTGCATATTGGACCATGAGGAAATGTTTTCCATGACCTTCTGTGTGTTTAGGCAATCTGATTGCTTTTCTTGCGTCTTCATCCAGAAATTTGTAATAACATTGAATACTCCTATAGAGAAGAAAGAGATAAATCTCTACCAAACTAGGGTCCTTCCTCTTAACCATGTGAAGTAAGTGTTTCTTTGTTTCTTGGAGATATCCTCATATTCCTCTGCATCAAGAACTTGTCACCAAAATGTGCGGAAAAGGTGCGGCGGGCCTTTAGGTAAGCTGCCCACCATCCTGGCAAAGGAGCAGGAAGACCTTTGCATACTACTAAGGTGCACGGGGCGGGGCCAAACGGGCAGAGCTTCCAGGTGATGTGCACTTCATTACGCATATTTATTTAAATGGAGAACCATAAACTCTGCTCTCACCAGGACACAACAAGAGAGAACCCACTCCTCTATTCATGGGGATGGAGAGCAGCTTAGTCCCCTTTGTGGGCTGATTTTGACCTGGGGACCCCAACCCCTTGATGCAGCTGTTAAATCTCCCACCAAGCAAGAGCAAACAGCTATGTCCCAGGGGTGGACATCCTGGTACATAGAGAGCCGGTCCTTGGGGGTGGGGGTCACCAGGGTCAAAAATGGATTCAGGATTGGTATCACACGCCCCTCCTCCTTTCTTATACTAGGGCCTGCCCCAGGGAAGTGGGAATCTCTAGGGCTCAAAACAGCCTGCCGGGGTGGACGCATGGTCCCCCTACCCCTTTGAAAAAAAAAGCTAAGTCCTAGGGAGGTGGCGGTCCCTAGGGCCCATATCATCCATGGGGAAGGGGGCTGCATGCACCCCACTTCCCATAATATATAAATCAGTATGCCTCTGGGAGCTAGTCTACCCGGGGCTCAAATACAATCAAGCGTGGGAGATCGCCCTAGTGTTTGTTTAAATGAATTTTCACTGGGATTCACAGATCTTCATGATTTATGCAATGAAAATTAAAAACAAAATGCTTTTTGGCCCTGGCTATGTTACTGGGGGACCCTAGCACAAGGCCTAGGGGATGGGTATTCCTATCCTGCCCTCCTCTTTTTTTTACCTTTTTGTTTGGACTCAATTGATGCATTCACCTTTGACATTATTTGCATGTTATCTCTTCAATTAACCAATATCTCACAATAGTAATACATCAGGTATTTTTATTTAGAAAGGTAATGAAATTATCTTGCCACCGAGTGGTGGCATTGTGCGTTCATTAAAAAAATATATCCTACTAACATTTAAAAATGGGGCTACAACAACGAAGAAATACAAGGAGAAATGCTGAAAATCCATCTGGGAAAAGGAAGCATCAGTAAGTAGCCCAATTGGCTAAGGATGATGCTAGATTGTAATTGCAGCTGAACCTGTAATAAACTCCACAAGACTCCTTAATTTGGCCACTTGTGTCAGGAAGGGGATTTGCAGGAATCATTCCCAGTGCCGTGTCACGACATGTTTGCACTAAGGTCACCTGCCAGAAAAACAACAACACTTGTGAGTAAAAGTGATCGTTGGCAGCCAGAAATAAAAACATTTTCAATGCAAGGAATAGGGACCAGCAACGAGTGAAAACAGGACACGGGAGGAGGACCCCACAGTAAGTCTAAATCGTTGAAATGTATCCTTTTGGGATAGTCATTAGGGAAACTTTAGTCCGGATGATATCGTGATTTCCTCAGTATGGATTTCTTCAGTTACACATAGATCCTCAGGGTAAGCTATATGTACTTCAATAGTGAAGTGATTTCAGAACTAGGTTATTTACCTACTGTCTTAAAACTGGGATCCTATAGTGGAATGCAACTTGTACAAACGATGTGAAATAATGAAATTTAATTTTGGTGAAGCAATGACGAGTCTGCATAAGATGACTCTGCCTAGCTGCATTTTGCACTTTTTAAACACCTTTAGAGTTACACAACATATTGGTGATACTGATCACGGGCTTAATCAGGAATTGGAGGGGGGGGGGGTGATTGTCCAAGTCTTGCATACACTCTGATCATTCGTCATTCGTTTTGGATCTTTGTCTTATTAACTAGGAAAGAGCCCATCTCCTTCAAAGGTTTGTCCCATTCAGAGTAGACCTTCATTAATAATGGTTTTTCTAACTATTTTACATAAGCAAATGAAAGCTATAAATACAAAACGTGCTAATTTATGTTGAATTTAAGCAATATGAAATATCTGCAATGCTGATGGAACATTTCTATACTTCAATGGCTAGCAATTTCACTTGTATGTTTCAAGGAAGCATGCTTTACTTTTTAAATAGATTTTTTTGTGTAAAGTTATTCAGCATGTCACCAGCATTGCACATTTGAAGTCCTGACACAGCTTATCTAATCAGCGTATTGAATGACCCTTATGCATTCCAGAGCCCAAGGACTAGAGTTGGAGGATCATCAAAGCAGATTGGAGCAAAAATTAAGAGAGAAAATGGATGCTGATGGTAAGAATTTCCTGCAATATGTAGTATAATTTATAGATAATTTCTTTACTTCTACTATTATTGTAGCTTTAATTAAGGTTAAGTAAACTGCAGTGTTGTGTGTGGATCCATGTGTTGCATCATTCGAATGTTGCATCATTCGAATGCTATAGTATTCAAGATAGTTTCTTCTAGCGGCAAAGATGGCAGGAAGTGTGTAATTTGGGGTTTGCAAGTTCTACAACACAACGCTCTTTCAACATATTTTAGTCCCACTTTAAAGTAGAGTCAGTTTGTTTCAGTGTTAATGGTGTATGACAACATATAGAACATTAACGATAGAAAATCGGTATTTTCTGCGTGTTTTTTTCAGATTATCCGCATCTTTCTGATCCCTATTCTTCCTGGATTTAGAACTCTGTGCACTGTACTCCTGGTAACCAGGAGTCGAGTATCTGTGTGCTCCCTTTAAACATAGTTAAATTCGCTTATTCCTAATTGACACATTTACCTTGCTTAGAAGTTCCTGGTACATGGTGTAGAAAATGTGCCCAGCGCCTGGGGCTTACATTCCACTTTGGGACTGCAGCAGATATAGTGCCATTCACAGAGTGGGTCTACAAAACATGGATTCAGGCCTATTAATGTATTCCGATAGCAGCAGCTGGGGCCCTGCTGCACAGATCTGTCAAAACACCCTTTTTCACAGATAGGAAAGCTGATTTTAAAGTATTAAATAAATCACCCCTAAGCACATCTTGCTGCCCTCAAGGTAGGGGACATAACTTTTAAGAGTGTAACATGCAACATTAGAAAAGGCATGTTTGCCGAGTGACGAGGAACAAAACAACACTGTCACTGGTACATAGGAAAAGTCAGAGTACACAGTATATGCTTCAATCTTTAACTTTTGACCTTTACCAGCTACAGATTCCATTCACAGACTTATTTTTTATATTTAATGAACATCGAATTTAATGGTGAATTAGAATTTAGATTCTATATATTGGAAATATAACTTTTAGAAAATGACTTTTATACTGTCTGAAGCTGTTGGAGGACAATTTGCATTATCTATTTAACAACTGCCCAGCCTGTACTTGCTCTTAAGGAAGTGGGAAAGAGGTGTAAAAACTGCTCACAGAGTGGAAACAATGGATTGGGAGGGGTGAGGTATTTTCTTCCTCTGGCAGGAAGAACACTTGCGGTGGGCCTAGGAACTTAAGAAACTTGGAAGAGGCCTGCCTTGTCACAGTTAAATGCCAGGCAACAACCAGAAAGGCCTCAGCCTGTGTCTCACTAGTAAAATGCCAAATGAACTAGTGATGGACGGAATGCTGAACAATTTCAAACACTCAACCCCAGTATAGAAATCCGGTCTAAATCTATTGTCTTTGTGCTCACCATGCCATTACAATTTGGACCCAATCATGTGCAAATCAGTCTTGACCCTTCTCCTCATTGGCACAGTTCAACCCGAACTTCCAAGCCAGGTCCTCCCTGAATCAAGTATCATAAGACCGATTTTGAGGTATCACCCTTCATCAGCAGGATAATTTGTTCCCAGTGGCAGGGCAGGCACGGTACCCACGGCTGGGCATACCCTTCCCACTTAGGGCGATAAATGGAAAAAGAACAAGTGATGAATGGAATGCTGAACATTGTCAAACAGTCCCCCCAATAAAGAGATCTGGGCCTACATCCATTGTTGTTTTGCTTCCATCTCCATTACAGTTTGGACCCATCCATATGCAAATCAGCCTTGACCCTGCTCCTCATGGGAACAGTCGAGCCCAAACTTCCAGGCCAGTCCTCCCTGGACCGAAAACATTATCCTGGGACTGGTTTTGGGTCTCACCCCTCATCAGCCAGGATAGCTTCACTCCGGTTCAGTGAGGACCTGGCTTGGCAGTTCAAGCTGGACTGTTTCTATTGGAGCAGGGTCAAGACAGATTAGCATATAGCTGGGTCCAAACTGAGGTGGCATGGTGTGCAAAATAATGATGGCCCGAGTGATTACCAGTGGCTGAGATTAATTCAAGCATTCCATCCATCACCATTTTGTACACTTTTTTTGCCCCACTAGTTGGCCAGTGGGAGGAAAACTAACCTCCGAACTGGGTTTTCACAGTTTGGATTTTGGGAGTAAGGTGCATTGTGATGTTGTTTGCAGTAGGGCAAACAGGGACTGTTGTAAAAGTGGGCAGGCTTGCCTTTGGAAACTTTTACCCTATTAGTTAGGGAAAAGCCAGGAGTCACTCCCACCCAGTAGCTGGTGCAAGTCATAAATGTGGCATCCTATGAACATCTTTTGGACCTGTGGAACATCAGAAGACAACTGAACCTGCTTTTGGTGAACAGGGAGGAGCCCCTGAAGAACTCATCTCTCTTGTAGCCAGGACGAAGGGTCAGATATGGCCATCTGACATAGCAGGCTGCAAGAGGCATTTTCTCTGAAGTGTAAAGCTGCCCTGGACTTTGTTGTTGGTGTCTGCTTGACACCCTGAGATCATCGAAGTACCTTCCACTGGGGTCCTTCCAAATGTACTCCTATCATTGTTTGGGCACTAAAAGAACTCTTGAATATTCCGCCAGAGTTTCCGACCTTTAGCAGGATGTGCCGGTAAAAGTATCCAACTGGCAATTGCACAGTGTCAGATTGAGTTTCAGCATTGTCCTTCACAGAGACTTATGCACTTCAAGTAAAAAAACATCAAAGTCCCATTAAATAAGAAAATACCTAAAGCTTTGAGCACCAGCGGGCCATCCAGCCTTTGGTTCCATGGTGGCGACTACATTTTCAGCTGTGTCCGTCTTGGAGAGAATTTTTCTTCTAATACATTTTAATTTATTAATGCTTTAGTACTGCATTAATACTTTACACATCACCCCACGTTAAGCCTGTCTGATCTGAGCCACAGCTACCAGGGTGTTGATCTCAGTTTAATTTAGTGACTTCGAGGGTTCACTGTGACGAGAAGTAGTTGTATTCCTTGAGGTGGTCAGTCACCTACCCCAAATAATAAACCACTTTCGGAAATGAACTAATTGAGATGTTCTTAATCAATGATGCCCTCTTCCATTACCAGCTCCATGAAACTCTGTGTAAAGGTACCCGGACCAAGTACTGAGCTATTGCCGATTATAATGCAAAGTGTCCTGTAAAGGAGTGCACTACTGAACTAACCATTATGCCCTCAACCCTGCATTGCTACTTGTACCACAATTTCATAGTTCTATCCACTATCTGAAAGAAATATAGTGTCCAAAGATGATAGAATGAAGGCTGGTGGTTGCTGGTAACTGGCCATCTCAGATGAAAAAGGAGCATTACTGATTTAGGTGGGCAACTTTCAAAAGCTCAGTTTTAAGCCCTATTTCCTTCATAACACTTGGGAAGAGATGACTCCGCTAACTATGTAAAAGGGATATCACAAAGTGCACAATTGTCAGTTGAAATATACTTCAGACAATTGTCAGCTATTATCAACCATCTTCTAGCACTTTTTAAAATTCAGTCAGTGCAGTTGAGAGAATAAACATTAGGTTGGCCATGTAGTCTACATACATACCTTATAAAGTCTTTTTTTCTTTCTAAAAAACTTTACTACATGCCCGATCACTGGTTAGGTGTGTATTGCCACAGGTAGAGTGATCTCCCCTTTCTTTTTAGTACTTTATTGGAGGCAATGCAGTAGGAAAGCGTGGTATTTTCACCAATAGTCACAAGATGCCTTGAGGTGTAGCTGAAGTCCTCAGTTTCACCCAGATGAAGCCTTAGAACATGGCGAATACCTAGCTGATGTAACTTTTCTTTCACTCTGAAAGTCCGGAAAAAAGGCAGTGAGTGATAGTATAGAGTTGATATAGCAATTTTAATTCATTGATAGTCTGAAGGATGGAAGAGTTTGGAGAACTACTTTACCACTGTGGAAAAATATGTATGATTCTAGGGCAGATGTAGTGTGGAGTTCACCAACTATGCAAAACTGTTTGATAGGCAATTGTGCATCCATCTTCTCGTTCAACTGTTTCATCTCATAGGAAACCATGGGTTTGAATGACATTCCTGGCAGATACATAAAGGACAAAATAGCAAACTCCATTATGGATGAAGTGGCGTCTAAATTGAAAGCAGATGGTGCTGTATAGCTTATTGATATCATAAGATAACATGTAGAAAATCATTGAGATATTGAGTCACGTCTCACATGCGCAGTAATGGATGAAGAAAAAAAAACAGCCAGGATCAAAAATAACAAAGTGTACCATCAGCCTAACACTCATAATTATCTCCAAAAAAGAGGACATTGGCTTACTGACTGGGTGTGAGTGTTTGATTGATTCAGATGCTCCGTCCATCACCACCCCCTTTTGTACCGCTTTTGGCCTCCATAAGTGTGGCAGGGTATGCTCATACGTGAGTCCCTTGCACACTTTGCCACTGGATTCAAGCAAGCCGGGCTGACGACGGCTGGAATGCCAGAAACCGGTCCTCGGAAACTTGTTTCCGGTCCAGGGAAGGCATGGCTTGGCAGTTCGGGCTGGACTGTTCCCATGAGTCACAGGGTCAGACTGATTTGCATATAGCCATGTCTGAACTGGGGTGGCAGAGTGGGCTAAAGAAAGGTGATGGATCAAACCCAGATCTTTTGACTGGGTGTGAGAGTTTGATTGGTTCTGATGCTCCGTCCATCACCACCCCCTTTTGTACAACAACAAAAGAAAACATCAACACCTCAAACTATAATAGCATATTTAATGTAGGCTTCTTTAAAACAATGATGCATCCTGTAAAATATCAGCAAGCATGACTAATTGTGGGCAAGAAGGAACTAGAGTACATTGATTCTGCACTCTGCTTTCTACAGTGATGGCAGTGGCACAACATGCACCTTTAAAAGTGCTTTATTTGACCCACAAATCTTACTGAGCCCTGGATCCTATTCTAAATAACTAAACAAATTAGTCAGTCATTCCGTTGTTGATCTGTAAACTGAGATCGTTAATGGACAATAGGATAACCCATCCACTATAAACAGAAACGGTACTGGAGAACAACTGGCAAACAAGCTTAGAACTTGTAAGGACTAGCCCAGACACAAGACCAGCCTAATTAAAAACTCCATGGGGAAATGAAGACCAGCCCATCCATTGTGAGTGGTGTTCCCTAAGCAGCACCCCAGAGAAGCCAGCAATCCGTGAACCTTGCCAAAATTTGAAAACTGCAGTCGCTATCATATGGTGTCGGCCTAGTTATTTGAATTGTCCTGGTAGTTTGGTTAATTTATTGTTGGTCTCCCCACCAAAAATCACTCCAGCTGTCGATCGTAGAGTCTCAGACTGTGGCTTTAGTACAATAACAGAAGCTGGGGTATAATATGATTGGGCTGTACAAACAAAATTACTACTTTTAAGTACTATTTCCCTTTCTCAGACCTTAAGTCTCTCTCTCTCTCTTATCAACCTCTTGTTCCTACTTCCTTGCATTTCGAATTTACCTACAAACGGAATATGGTATCTGCGAATCACCAATAAACTAAATTATTCATCTTAAAGTATCCACAGTTGCATGTCTCTCTAGTGGTAACTTCCTGCTTTATTGTGTCTTCCAATAATATACCCTCCACATTCCCTGAATGAATGGGGTTGATTGTACATGACAAAAGGTGGTATAACTGCCCAACATTCAGTGCTAAATTTTAGCCGGTGGTTTTTGTGCTTGGCACCGGCACTTATTCGCAATTTTATGTCAGCTTTCACATGATGGGGCTGTTTGCATATTTTAGAGTTGAGCAGAACAACAGTTGTTTATTAATTACATTACATGAAAAACAACTAATACCTGTCACCCAAACAATTCTTATTGCTTTGCGTCTGTGGAACAATCTGCATTGTCAGCCTTATAGCAGTGTGATGATTAGTAGTTTTGTAGGTACTATAATTGGCAGTGCTGGCAGTGGTAATTGGTAATGCAAGCTGCGGTGGCCTCCTCACGACGGCCCTGGCACTTTATATTTTTCAAATTAAGCACTGCAAATATTCCAATTAAAGAAGCACATATTTTGTGGCCTTCTAGTGGACTACTCCCTTCACCGCCCAAATCAGCTTGGTAAATGCTGCCTCAGTTGCTGCCACGGACCCTCTGGTCATTATTTCAAGGCCCTTCTCTACCCACAGGCTCCCACCTGTGCCTCATCCCTTGTGGTCTTGGGGTAGAGTGTCACTGCTCTGCTACTGGACTGCCCGCCTGTCTGTCTTATTTTCCTGCTTTTGTCTGCTTCTTTTGCCTTTCTTCTGCATATGCCTTTTTTTGCTTTTGCCTTTTTTCCTGCTTTTGCTCATTTCCCTTTTTTTTTTCACTCTTTTCGCCACCTTTGCCACTGTGATCCCCGCAGCCCGCCACCTCCTGTGACCCATCCTGCATTTCTTGCCTCCCGGCTGTCCAGCCCCCCACTCACTACTTATTGGCAGCTGCACCACTGGCGCACTGAAGACACACCAAAGGCAAGCCCGTCTGTGCCTGGACCGTGCCCATCGCCACGGACCCTGGTTCTCGAACCCTCCACTGATGCAACGCCATTACCCTCCTCATCCACAACACAAGATGGCACACCGTCTACCACCTCACCTCACCGGACACCCAAGGACTCTTCTCCTGCTAGAACTTCAGTCACACCCTCACCCTACCCCAACACGACAGATCCTCTCTCCACTCAGCCAACCTACAACGCACCCACTGGCTCAACTATATCCTCCTCAACATGCCCTTCCACCACAAAAATGCCACAGAAATCTGGGACCTCCTCACTGCCGCCTTTCCTGACATCGCCTTCTTCACGGAAACCTGGACCAACCCTAACTCAGGTTCGGACATCGCCACTGCCATCCCGACGGCTACAAAAATACCCCCAAGGACCACACTGACGGACCAGGAGGAGGCATCGCCATCGTCCACAAGGACACAATCCACCTGACCACTCACTCGAGTGACCCAACGACAACCATGGAACATCTCCACTTCCCAACCTAGTCTTGTCTGCCGGTCACCCCTCCCACTGTTTACCACTGTCTTTACCGCCCCCATTGTAGCTTGAAAAAGGCCACCAAAGAACATCTCATCGCCTTCCACAGCATTACCACACTGCTGACATCAACAGACGCCAACACCTGAGCATGCCACCTTCACTGATGGATCTCCAACTGTGCCGACGCTCTGGCACCCTTCAAAAAGGCACCAGGCAAGCAACACTCCAAGAAAGCCAGCTGGTCCACTCCCGTCCTCCACTAGTTCAGACGCACCTGCAGATGGAGCAAGATGAGATGGAGGAACAACATAACCCCGGAAATCCACGTAACCTTTAAAACCACCTTCGACACACACTACCTTCTCCTCAAAACAACAAAGAAAGAGGCCCTCCAAGACAGAATCAACGCCAATGCACACAACAGCAAAGAATTCTTCTCCATTTTTAATGTGTTTGCCAGGCCCAACAGCGAGACCACAGACGTCCCACCCTCCCAAGACCTCTGCAACAAACTCAGCACCTTTTTCCAGCATAAGATCAGGCAAATCTATGACAGCTTCAACACCCAAGACCCTGCCCGTCCCCATCGCAAGCAACTCTGCCGCGCCCCAACAGATCCTGCTCAACTAAACTCCGCTCACCATATACAAAACACTCAAGACCATGTAGAATATCCACTTGGAAGCCTCATCGGACCCTTGCCCATATCACATCTTCCATAGAGCAGCCACCTCCATCGCCTCAGAGCATCGCTGCACCATCAACTGCTCCATCAAAACCTCCACCTTCCCTGATGACTGGAAACATGCTATGATCAACTCCTGTTGAAGAAGCCATCCTACGACTCGACAGACTTAAAGAACTTCAAACCCATCTCCCTCCACCTGTTCCCAGCCAGAGTCATCGAGAAGGCCATCAATGCCCAACCCTCTGAGTTCATCGATGAGAACCATGTCCTGGACATCTCTCAATCCGGCTTCTGAAGTAACCATAGCACTGAAACCGCACTCTTCACTGCCACAGACAATATCCACTCCCTCCTCAACCAGCCCTCATCCTATTGTACCTCTCTGTCCCCTTTCATACCGTCTCTCACCGCACCTTAATCATGAGACTCAACAACGCCAGCTTTCATGACAAGGCCCTGGACTAGATCCACTCCTTCCTTACCGGCTGAACACTACCTCTGTTCCTCTCAGAGTCTACAGGGATCAGCTGTGGAGTGAGCCAGGGCTCCTCACTGAGCCCCACCCTCTCCAAGATCTACATGGCCCTCTTCGTGGCCATTGTCAGAAACCACAGACTCAATATCATCTCCTACGCCAATGACATCCAGCTGATCCTCTCCGTCACCAATGAACCCACAGCCGCCAGAATCAACTTTCATAGGGGGATGAAGGCCGTCACCACTTGGATGAAAGATAGCTGCCTCAAGCTCAACCCGGACAACACCGAAGTACTCATCCTGGGACCCTCTCCCTGGAACGACTCCTAATGGCCCTCCACTATGAGAACCTCTCCCATACCCACGTACCATGCACGTAACCTCAGCATCATACTGGACTCCTCGCTCACAATGAACCACCAGACCAATGGTGTATCCTCATAATGCTTCCACATGTTCCACCTGCATTGAAAGACATTCAGATGGATCCCTACAGAATCTGGAAAGACAGTCACCCACAGACTCATCACCAGCACACTCGACTATGGTAACGCACTCTATGCTGGTGTTACCCAGAAACAGCTCAGGAAACTAGAATGTTGAAAACGCTACAGCCAGACTGGTCCTCAACATCCCCTGCCGCAGCCACATCACACAACACACAACACACAACACCTCCAACTCAGCTCCACTGGCTTCCAGTCAACAAGAGAATCACCTTCAAGCTTCTCACACATGTCTACAAAGCTCTCCATGGCGCAGGAGCAGCATATCTGAACCAGCGCCTCTCATTCCACATACCCACCAGACAACTTCACTCTGCCCAACCTGCCCTGGCCACTGTCCCACAGATTCGCAAGATCAGAACTGTAGAGCGATCCTTCTCCTACCTCGCCACCAAGACCTAGAACACCCTAACTTTCCTCCTCAGGTAATCCCCGTCGCTGACCCAATTCAAGAAGGATCTCAAGACCTAACTCTGCGACTGAGCCTCCACGCCCAGACGGTTCAGCAGCCCACCCCCCTAAGTGTCTTGAGACAGAGTAGCCACGCTATACAAACTCCTTATTGATTGACTTATTTGCCCCTATAAAACCCCCAGCAGGAATTAGTATTGCTTTTATTAGTTATGGAGCGGGCTCTAGATTATGCAATTTGTCAGGAACAGTATTGTTTCTTCTACACTGGTGCCCTACACACACTACATACTCCTGAGTACTACCCTTGAAAAGCCCTGGCACTATCCTCTCTGGTATACCATGTGGATTGTTACGTGAGTGCTACAGATAGTTGAGCCCTGATGATGACCTTTTTACTTAGAGACAAGTGTGAAATGGCATTGACTTCTAAAAACGGGCTTCTTTCAGCTAAATTAAAGAGCTGACCTGAAAACATATTAAATATGTGTTGTAACTTGGCTGTTGTCCTCTTCCCTGTTTGTCACCTCCACCTACCTTCCCCTTGGTCCCTCCCTTTTTCCCCCTCAGCCTCATCCCTCCTTGGTTTTGCCCTCTCCCTGGAAGGCAATTTAGAATGTTGACTCTGTGAGGAACTCGAACTAGCCACTGACTGGTGTCAGAGGAGCAGGGAACTGGTATACAATAAATCTTGTTGTTCACCTTACCGTGAGTGGACTTCAGTTCTTAACAAATTGGCGACGAGGGTCCAAAGCTGTGTGGGGGACAGCACCAGTTTCCCCCCCTGTGTTCTTCATCTCCTCTGTCCTCCAGATTCTTCCAGACCGTCTCTTCAAGTGGTGACAAGGCCTGCTTTCGTACCCTCCTTCCCCGCTTTTTATTGCCGGCGTTTCACAGTGAAGCTGTTTTCCTTTTGCATGGAGAAGAATTTTCTTCAAAGAGTTTTTTTTCCGGCCTGTTTTCTATTTATGATTCCTTGCCCGAAGTTTGGCGTCTCTCGGTTTCTCTCTAAAGAAGTAATGGTCTGAACGGCGTGAGGAGGATATTTCCTTTCATTTCCTTTCACAGAAACAGAAGTGTTTTCTCCGCAGCATTCGACACGCCCTGTTCATGTGACCGGAACCTCTGGTGGAGTAGTGTTTCCTGACGGCGGCTGCGTGCTGTTTTCTCCAGCCCTGAGGAAGCAGTGTCTTGTTCCGACGCTTCCAGCACGCCCCGGATCACATGATCAGTTCATGTTTCGAGCAGTGTTTCCTGACGGCGGCTGCTGCTGTTTTCTCCAACCCTGAGGGAGCAGTGTCTTGGCTCCGACGCTTCCAGCAAGCCCCGATCAGGTGACCAATTTATGTTTTGAGCAGTGTTTTTATCGGCGGTTGCCTCCTGCTCTCTCGAGTCCAAAGGGAGTGGTGTCCTGGTAACTGCGTATGTCTTCACGGTACAATTCTGCCCTGGTCAAGTGAGCAGTGTTCTTGTGGAGGCGATAGCCTTCTACTTCCCCTCAGCTTTGTGGAGCAGGTATCCTGCGTTTGCCGTTTCCCTTCTCTGGGAATAATCTACAGCAATATCATCAGTATTCCGTCCTGTTTGTTGCCACAGCCAGTTCCTTCGTTACTAAAGGACCTCAGATTCATTGGCAAGATGGCGGTGAGGCTAGAGACATTTTGACTAGCGTGCTCAGGTGTCATTCTGGACTTGTTGGTTTCGCTTGAAGCCTATATTCTACTATCATAAAGACTTGCCCACCATATATCTAGTTCATCAACATTAATAACTTTCTCCAAACTCTTTAGTCCTACCCACTTTGCTTCTATGTTAACTTAAGGCTAATTGGGTCTCCTTTTAACTTTTGCTTCTATCCCACAGTTGTCCATCAATAGCCTCTAGCAGATTTTGGCAGATAATATTCTACAACATTGTTCATTGTCCTTTTCTTCAGGCAATTTTTCTTATTCAAGTATTGTAATTTCCTTACCTCTTCTTTCCCTCTTTATTCTTGGTTATATGCTATCGGACCTCGCTATTAGGCACAGTTGGTTGTTTTTTTCATATTTTCTCCTCTTCCTTATTTTCAGCATAGTTCTTTATAAAATAGTTTTTCCTTTCTCAGCAATACTTTCTTATTTTCCTCCTTTTCTTTCCTTATCTCTCCTCCCTGCTACAGTCCCTTTCCTCCCTGTGTTTCTTACATAGTAGCAAGCATGTCAGTTGCAAATATGAGTCAACCCCCTCCATTCTCGAATGAAGAAGGGGAACCAGACATTCCTTGGGAACGATGGGTTAAAATGTTGCACTCTTATTTAATTGCTATAGGTGGAGAACATTTTTTGTCGATTAGGAAACAACATATTCTTCTCCACAGTTTGGGTACTCAATCAATGAAAGTGTATGAGGATCTGGCAGATGGTGGAGAAGAAGGAGGTGAGGGGGATCACGATGTTTTTACCACTACATTAAGGAAATTGGGTTCTCATTTCAAAGACAAGATTAATGTTGTGTTAGAAAGACATAAGTTCTTTAAGAGGATTCAGGGTAAAAATGAGAAAGTAACATCATACATAGCTGCTTTAAGAGGTCTTTCAGCAACTTGTGAGTTTGGCTTACTTACGGATTCTCTTATAAGGGACCAACGTGTTCGCTGCTCTAATGACCACATAGTGCAAGAAAGACTATTAACCCAAAATCCAGATTTAGATGAAGCAATACGCATTGCAAAGAGTATAGAACATATAGCTTTCTGTGTTAAAGAAATGGAAACTGGTAAAGACTTTTCTCAAGAGGAGAACAAAGTAAATGAGATTAAAGAGAATGAGAATGTTCTAAAAGTCACTATGGTTAATGCTGTAAACAAACCTAAGATTATGAAGGTGTTCAAATGTTTTCTCTGTGGTAACACCAATCACCTTGCTAATTTTCCCAGGTGCCCAGCAAGAGGAGTAACCTGTAGGAGATGCAACAAAATAGGCAATTTTTCTAAATGGTGCAATTATAAAGATTTTAAAAGTGAAGTACATTTAGTACATGATGAGCATGATTCCAGACCTAGCGAGAATAAGTTCATTTTTCAAGTTAAGGACCAGGAAGAAATGGAAGAAAATGTCAATTACCCTGTGTGTGAGATCCTCTTAGATGGGGAAAAAAGTGAATGCATATGCTGATTTGTGTTCACCATGCACTTTGGTTGATGGGGAAACATTCAACTGTTTGTTCCATCAAAATGAATATGAATATGAGAAACCTGATATACACCCTGGGGGATATAATAAAGAACCCATCTTGCTTAAAGGTATGGTGAGGATGCATATAACATTCAAGGATAGACACACATATGGCAAAGTGTACATTACCGAGAAAGGGAGAAATGTATTGGGGTGGAGACATCAAAAGGATCTAGGTATCACATTAGACCCCAACAATAAAGATCAAGATTTAATGGTAGACAGATCTTTAACAGGTGGTAGCATTTGTGAGGAGTTTCCAGAAGTTTTTTTTCTGACCAGATAGGGGTTTTGAACAACTATGAACACAACATAAATGTAAAAAAAAGATGCAGTTCCCATTATTCACAAAACCCGATCAGTGCCTTTAATTTTGAGAGAACCATTTAAAAAAGAACTTGAGAAATTGGTGGAACAAGGGATCATACAGGCCATTGAAAACTCAGAATGGGTTGCCCCCATTGTGATCACATCTAAAAAGAATGGCTCGGACATACACATGTGTATGGACCTTAGGAGTTTGAATGCTAGCATTTGGGTAGATAGGTTCCCCTCCGGAAAATAATGAAATGATGTCAAATATAAATGGAGCCAATTTTTTTTCGGTGTTAGATTTCACATCAGCCTATTATCAAGTACCATTACACCCAGAATCACAAGCTCTTACTGCATTCACCACACCATTTGGCACATATAAATTTCTGTGATTGCCATTTGGGTTGGCGTCTGCCGCGTCCGCCTTTCAAAGAATTATGCAACATATTCTGGTGGATGTAGAAAAATCCTTATGTTTCCAGGATGATATTCTCATATATGGGTCTAGTGAAACTGAACACAATGCCAACTTCAGAAAGTATGTAACAAGCTCAAGGAAGCAGGTCTTACTTTAAAAAAAGGCAAATGCAAGTTTGGTGTGGCATCTGTAGATTTTTTGGGACACACACTCTCCTTTGACGGGATCAGACCTAAGGTGGATATGATAGAGTCTGTGGTGAAACTCCTATTCCTGTTAACAAGGAAGAAATCAAATCGTTCCTTGGATTAGCACAGTACATGTCCAAATTTATCCCAAAAAAATCGGATTTGGTACAACTTCATAGGGATCTGTTGAAAAAGGATGTCAAATACACCTGATTACCTATGCATGACCAAGCATTTTCCAATATCAAAAAAGCCATTGCCACCGCACCCTGCATAGGGAATTTCGACAGCACCAAAGATACGATCCTGAAAACTGGTGCTAGCAAAAGAGGTTTAGGTGCTACTCTATCTCGAGTTCAAAATGGCATAGAAAAGATAATTGCTTTTGCCTCCAGAACTTTAAAAGAGGCAGAAATGAACTACTCTACCATTGCAAAAGAAGCCTTGTCATGCTTTTGGGCCACCAATCACTTCAAATACTTCCTATGGGGTATACCTTTCAAACTAAAAACTGATCACAAACCTCTAGTTTCGTTATTTGCTTCAAAAGATATTGAAAAAACTACTCCCAGAATTGGAAAATGGTTGATTTCCCTACAAAGTTATAATTACACTATAGAGTATTTACCAAGCAACAAGAATTAGGTTGCTGATTGTCTTTCTCGCCTCCCCATTGACATGCCTATTGAAGATAATAGAGAAGAGTTTGAAGTACTTCAGGTTTCCATTCCAGCTATCCTTGAGAATGAATGGATGTCTTCATATAGGGATGATAGCACTCTCGAAGCTGAGCATGACAAAATTCAGAAAGGTTGGCCTGATAAGTGTAAAAATCTTCCCATTGAACTGCATCCTTTTTGGAACGTAAGAGATGAATTATCCATTGTGGGATCCTACATCTAAAAGAATGACAAAGTGATACCTCCTGAAAACCTTAGAAAACAAATTAGTGATCTAGCTCATGAAGGGCATTTAGGGAGGAGTCTTACCAAAAGTCAATTACACGCTAGATATTGGTTTCCAGGTATAGACTCTTTCATTGAAGATTTAGTCAAGGGTTGCCATGCATGTGGAATTAGCGATGAGGCCAAAAGCACCAGAAGAACAACTTTAGAACCAGTTCAGGTTCCCATTAGGGCGTGGGAAAAGTTGGGATTGGATATCATTGGGCCCTTACAAGTCACGGGTTTGCAAGAAAGAATCATTCTGGTGTTAGTCGATTATTTTTCCAAATGGATTACCCTCAAGTATGTGAACAAGGTTGACACCAAGGACATTAAAATGTTCTTATCTGACACATTTTCTAATGAAGGTATACCACATACCCTCATTACCGACAATGGGGTTCAGTTCGTCTCTGAAGAGATGAAAGATTTCTTGGTCAGTTTGGCTATAAAACACATTTCTACTCCATTGTATTGTCCCTGTGCCAATGGGTTGGTGGAGCACTGCAACAGAATGATGAAAGACACTTTGCAGCTTGCGGTAGCGTCCCACAAACCTATTGTTCAATCTATCAAAGACATGATATGGTCGCATGCTATAACCCCGAATAGTGTAACAAGCTACTCCCGTTTTTGTCTTTTAAGAGGGCGTAAACCCGGGTCCAAACGTACGCCTATTGGTTATTTGAGGACAGTACCTTTGTGTGTGACAAGCATACTACTCAAGACAAAATCCAGAGTTTTCAAGAAAAGTACAAACGCGAGTATGATCTGAGATGGAGAACAAAGCCTAGCAAATGGGAAATAGCCAACAAGCCCTAGTCAAGAAACCGGTTTCAAAGGCTAGCAGGTACGACACATTTTATAGTCCTGAAAAGATAAGTGATGTTGGGAGGAATGTTGTCACCATGGCAGATGACAGGAAGTGGAGCATGGACAGATTAGTAAAGTATCCTGCACAAGCCACCAGCATCAAATCTCAGCAGGGATTAACCAAAGGGGACATTTCATATGGTAAAAGACCTGTAAAGGCGCCGGAGTGTCAGAAAGACTATGTAATGAAATGAAAGTAATTTTTTTTCCTCCTTCAACTGTATTTTTCTGTGGGAAGGAAGATGTGTTGTAACTTGGCTGTTGTCCTCTTCCATGTTTGTCACCTCCCCCTACGTTCCCCTTGGTCCCTCCCTTTTTCCCCCTCAGCCTCATCCCTCCTTGGTTTCGCCCTCTCCCTGGACGGCAATTTAGAATGTTGACTCTGTGAGGAACTTTAACTAGCCACTGACTGGTGTCAGAGGAACAGGGACCTCGTATACAATAAATCTTGTTGTTCACCTTACCTTTTTGGACTTCAGTTCTTAACAATATGATACCAAACTCATCAATGGTGTGTTCTTTGGCAATGTGTCTTCATGTTTACACACATTTTGAGTCCGTTTTATTGTTATTTGGTTTGTGTGAGCAAGGGGACACCAATCACTTGTTTAACATTCTATTTGTAAGTGACAAATTATTTCTATAACAGGTGAAAACGTATTAAAGTTCTTGTTGAAGATTGATTATAAACTGGCAATGTTGTGTAATTTGCTATACTCTGAGAATACTAATGTTTTTCTAAATGAGTTCCGAGTTAACCGCTGTTATGAAATAAGTGAATATACGCTTGCTCCCGTAGGGTATATTGGGTAGCTCTTGAATCATTTAAATATCAGATTCCCTTCAGGGGCAGCCGGCACACTCCCGATGCAGAGCAAGGCCCCTTTCTTGCCCCTGTACTTTTCAACTTTAGCTTGGTGAATCGCAAAACTGGTGATTACAAAAATGGTGAGGTGGGAAGTCTAGGACTTTGTAGCTCCCTAGTGCACAGACCAATTTGTAAAGAAGTGTAAGTGCAAGCATGTTTATCCTGTTTCACTGATAAAGATGATATAGGTATGTCATTCTGTTTGACAAGAAGAGTCCTATTAAGCAACCGGTGTGTGGAAAATATCATGCAGAAATAAAGCAGATGTTGACCTGGTGTTTTCTTTCTAAATCTTTCAGAAACTCAAAGAGATGAAAAAGACCAGCAGGAAGAGCAAGAGACTCTGTGCGAGATGATGCGCGTCATCGAAAAAAGGGACAAACTGGTGTCATTCCTTGAACAGCAGAGGCTGAGGGAAAAGGCTGAAGACAGGAGCATTGAGGACTTCATGTCATCCAGGGGTTATCACCTCAAAGAGGACTTAAAGAATGATGCATTGTAAACGTGCAAGGCTTGGACTGCCTGAGGGAAGCAGCGTCATAATGAGTCGACACTGGAATTTGGACAGAGAAGACAGACTACATGTATTTAATAGAAATACAGTTCAAGGAATTTTCCAACCTGTTAGCCACAACATATTGCGGGATCAATAACGTGGTTTTGCAAGGTGGAGGACTCAGTCACCCTGGATGTTGTTATCCAAGGAATCTCCGGCACTGAGTATATTTAAAGCAAGATAATGTCCGTTCTCTGGAGAAATCTCTCTAAAACAGACTCCAAGTTAGTGTAAATAAGCTATGCTCACGCATGCCTAAATACAATTTAGTTTCATTTACCTTTTAAATGAAGGTGTGATATAAATATAGACTTATATATTTATAATGATGCAGACATGTGGCATGCAGTGAATGCAATTATTAACGCTTGTCAAATGGTGGAATCCTAAAGTGACTGACCCTGCTCTCCGGATTGGACTAATCATGCTGTTGGAGTTAACGCAAGCAGAGGTTCTCACGGATGAATAAATGCTATATTCGGAAAAAGGGAGACCAACAGAACCTTTCATATATGTTTATATGAAAATCTACATCAAGCTGTAGCGTCGAGGACAGAATTACTCTTCTAATGGGTTACTCAAGCTAGTTAAAAAAACATTTAAAGATTACCCGCATTCACTATGTAAACGCTGCACATTATTTGAAACGCTGCTATTAAACCGATATGAATGTATACAAATAGAAAGGGGTTATGCTGCTTTTAACAAAAGATATTTATATAAGACACCCAGGGAATGTTAATACTTTTATACTGAAAAAACGAACTGCCTCGTGCTCAACAGATAGTTACACCAACTTCGTAGTTGCGTTGAAATAAACAATCAAACACTCCAGTGCATTGGCGTGTGCTCCTACCCGCGAACGCCAAAGCATTCTCACTCAAACGCACTGGTCATTCTAAGCATACAGCTGTGAAAGGGTTTTAAGGTTTTTTAATTTACGCGGCGTATTCTCGTCTGTAAACTTTTTCAAAGATATTACAAACGAACAGTACAAACAAGCTTTAGGTGTTTACCTGTTCCATTTACCTCATGTTTTGAGTAGGTAGAAGCAACTTTATTGCTGAAGGATACATATATACATCTTTTGATTCCCCGGGGGTTAATAACTGTGAAGGCACTCTATCTAAACACTGGCATTGGTAAAGAGAAACAAGGACTTGTTAGGTCTTGCCTAGGCAGCACTTGCGCTGTCTCGTTGAGACGTGCAGTATATACTATAGTAGGGAAGCTTCATTTAAGCTCCGCCCACTCTCTGACCATCTTTTGGATTGGCTTACATCCTAAATGCTGCATTCTGATTGGTTTTCAGCTTCCTAGTCCCGCCCCATTACTGCCATGTCGTCATTTGTGTCCTTCCATGGCTATCAGCCCCTTTACTGTACAGACTATTTTTCTTTGCTCCTGTTTAAATGTGCCTTTTTTTTTTTACTGCGAGGCAAGCTCGTTTAATTTTCGTGTTACACGAGAGGCAATTTCTTCTCGTCATTCCCCCCCTCCCGCAGTTTGTCTCGTTGCGGAGGGACCGTGCTCCAAATTCTGGAGTTACACCGGCTACCAGCTGCGCCTACTTCCTGGAGATAATTGCAAGAAGGCGGCCATCTTTTAAGGGCAGGGTTGGAAGTTAATGGAAAGCTAGTGGCATTGTCAGGTAAAGCAAACGGAAGAAAATGCATTGTTTTTTAATATCAATAGGATTCTTGTAATATCTTGTTTAATTTGTTTCATAAAAAGAATTTTTCAAAATATTTACAAAGATAATGCAATAGGAGCAATTACCTATTACTGAAAAAGTTTTTCGAGTGAGTCTAGAATTATTTTCAGCATTCTGTACAAAAGGTACTACGGGTGTCGGATTGCTACGGTTACACAGATACCGGTTTAGCAAATCCAAAACGTCTCAGTCCGGTGGCTTCTCGCTTCCCCCAGCCCCTTCTTGCATTGCGCTGAAAATTGTGGTAAAAACGGGAGGTGGGTGTGGTGGTGTATTGCAGGCTGGATGCTGCGTTTAGAAAGGAAAACATATAAATGGGCGGCCTGAAATGGGACTTCATTGGCTCTGGAGTAATGGTTTCATTTTCGAATTATACGCAAGGAAATTTCTTCCCACCCCCTACCCACTCCCCCCTCCCGCAGTCCGGTGCCTTCTCGCTCCTCGTCCCTTAAATGCACGAGGAATCAAAACATTCACGGGAAAGGGTAAGAGAGTTTGTCTAGGCGTGTTCACAAATATACAGTCATACTGAAGATTGTGATCAAAGTATGGCATTTTTGACTGACGCGGGATCCGTACTTGACACAACTGCACAACACTGCACACTAAGATCATGCCCACAGTACCGTGTGAGATGACAAGGGCAGCGGACTGGTTCCAAAGGGCGCCGATGGCAGTGTTTGCATAAGCCCACGAAGTAGCCAGGTTTCATATAATAATGAGTCTGGGAAGAAGATAGCTCTATCGATCACCTAGCTTTTGTATTTATGGTTCACAAAAGACAGACATGCTGAACATATCTCACGAAAGATTGGTGGAGGTGCTTGTGCATGCTGAATGAGAACCTTCTGCGAAAAACGGTTTTGTAGACCGTATGTGGGGTCGGCAAGGGCGACTCATTTTTTAAGAACATCACCTTTGATGTAAAAGCCGGGCTCTTAGCTATACAGCAATTCTAAAAATTAAAGTTTTCTTGCCGGATTAGACTGACAGCCGTCTTACAGTGACAGCCAACTAATGTACACTAATGCTCACAAGAGAACTCGAACCGCCGCGCAGTGACATGAGCGAGTGATATTAATCGGGAAAAGTATCACTGTGCAGAAGGCCACAAGTATGTCGTTGTCTAGGAAACAATATTTTGATTCCCAACACTGTCCTGTGGCAGAATTTGTCATTCAAAAGTGACAAGTCGGTAATTTATAATGAGTGTGAAAGAAAACATGGCATCCGCGAAAAAGGGAGTGAGGCAGGCAGGAAGCGAGAGGTAGAAAGGTTCCATGTTTGGGTCGAAAATAATTGATACAAGAAGGGCATTGTAGCGAGATCAACGCTGCCATAAAACAGTGACATAACTGCAGCATAATGTTCAATTGTGACACACATGAGTTCTTGCTGGATGGTGCTTTTCTCCGAATAAGCAGATAAAACCGCTTGAAATTCTGAGCACTGCCAAGAGGTTATGGTACTCTGGTATGTACTTATTGAAAAGTTGATTGGCCATCTCTTTACTCTTTAAACAAAAATGTATTGTAATGACATGCAGCGCGATGCATGACATGAACACCAAAAAGCGCACATGCTCCGCTAAACTCTTTAAGTATGGAAGAAGTGTTTAATAGCCTCAGGCAGTTTACTATCTGCTAACACTCTTGACAGACTGTGGACTCGGACAATTCTGAGATGATGCTCGCATGATCCATTTTATTTGAATATGTTCTCATTTCAACCCTGACCTTGTTATGAATCTCTGAAACAGGAAAATGTCTAAAACTGGGAATAGGGTGTTCATTCGTTTTCAGGTTACGGGAGGCTGGAATGGCCCGTGGTTTCATTTACAGCACGTTTTAGGACCAGTGCCATCATCTAGCAGTCTGTTCTGTTTTTTAGTCAGACTATTGGCACTCAGCTGGCAGAAATAAAACAATAGCCGAGAGAAGGAGAAAGTACAAAATGCTGAACTGTAACTGCAGGGAGAAAAAAGTATATCATAATAAGTATTCATATGCTGCATTGCTAAATACATATAAGGTTCAAAAGGCAAGACCGATGCATTGCAAATGCTTGTTTTTCCCTGAACGTGCAAGGCCCCACATTTCCTAATTGATAAAATACTAATACGTAATAAATCACTGAAATTGGCATTCACATTTTCCGCTTCTGCGAAATGCCTATACGCGGCAGGCACAGCTTGGTTTGAGACATTTGTACGTGGAGCAGGTGGCCTGATCGGTGTTCAGCGCAGACAGACGCGTGCACTACAGGGGGCCGTCAGTGGCCTTTTGTATCACTTGACATGGGACGCCATCATTGGTAGGGAAAGGGAGGCAAGCCACACGACAACCATTTTGTGTGTGTAAAAGGCCGCTTTATTGAAACAGGTGCACATCACAATTTTATTAACACTGGCACTTAGCCTTACAAAACTAAAACCTCTCTATACATCAAATACCTGACCCCTTGTTTCCACCCCAGCCCAACGATCCCCACATCATAAACCCCACCCCGCAACATACAATAAATAACTTTGAATAACAATAATATTACACAATCTTCCAATATAGCATTTATAAATCCTGACCTCCCATGACCTAAAATCCTACCTGCCTTTATGCAACTGTAACTAACGAACCTCTAATGTTTCTGCTTGTTTAACCTTTCCCTGTTCCTGTTCACAAACTCACCAAACTTAACAAGAAACTACAAAACTCCAGCCAAACTTGGCCAACTTTCAAACAACCCCGCAAGCACCTGTTCCAAGCGACAATTCTACAATATATCAGACCCCTATGCACCTGTTCCAACAAATCCCCTACAGAAAAACCTGCCTGGACTGCCTCCCACAAAATCTCCCAAGCCCAGGGAGGGAGGGAGGGTGGGGGCAAAAACCTATCACTACAGCGCTCCCAGCCACCAGGTCACCAAAACCTAAAATGGTGGCTGGGCAAGCGCAACAACCCCCTAAGTAGCTTGGGCTGCTATTCAAAATTTGGGCTACATTTGGGCTAGTCCCAATGTAGCCCAAGACCACAAAATGGCCGCACCTGGCTCGCCCTCCCACCCCCCGCCCCAATCTGCACGGAGGGCAAACCTCGCAATGCTCGGCTGCCTCCCAAGCCCCCTTTTTACACTGCGTCACTGTTATCATCCATTGAAAGGCTGTGGAGCCATATTTCTAAACACAGTTCCGCTCATTTCTTCATGCGGCTAACATACTTGTAAAACAATTCGAATTGACGGAGGGGAAACAAGTTAATAGCCGGGGAGTCTCTCTTCCTATTTTGATTTACTTTTAGTTTAAATTGCAAAACCTGGCATTTTTTATGCGCTGGGGTATTTTCTGCGCTTCTGCACGTGCACACTGCTTTCTATCCCTACAATACGGCATTTCCCCAAAGTAATAAATGAGTGCATCCAAGGTGCCGCTTGAAATATAGCATTTTAGAATTCATTTTCAGCGAGGAGGGGGAGGGGAAGCGGCCAAGGAGGGGGTTGGTCGATGTGTGGTGAACTCCATAATGTAGTGGAATAAAATACTACAAAGCTGTCTGCGCACTCCATGCCCACAAATGTGATGATTTTATCAGTTAAGTGTAAAAAACTGAATGTAAATTCCGTTTTCTGTAAAATGGCTTGTATTTTACGTATTCTGACTGTTAATTGGGACATTGAGAAAAATTAAATGTGGAACAAAACACCCAATTCGACTGAATTTATTGCACATCAATAAAATCAAATAGGAATAGTTTGAAATTGTTCAATATTAGAGTAGTAAAATAGTATATATATATTTTTAAACAGTGCTTCTGTATTTTTAACTTGGTGCATTGCAACCTTCACATTGGGCCTTTAGTGGTCACTTGGAAGGTAATAGCAAACCATTGGCGAAATGTGTTCTTTAGCCTTCTCTGGATCCCTAAAAATATACTCTTTGGCCCATATGCATCAAAGAAAATACCCGTCGCAAATGGGCAGATTTTCTAAATTGCGATTACTTAAATTGAGATTCCTTAAATCCAATGCATTAAAGTAAAAAAAAACTAGCGATTTCGCTAATAGGGGGAGCAAATTACCTTGAAGTTGAACTTCATGGCAATTGGTAAAAACTTTGAAAAATGCACTAAAGTGCATTTTTGAGAGTTCCATTTTACAGGCACACATGCCCTTGGGGCAGGTGTGTGTGGAAGATGTACTCAAATGCAGATTTCAGGGGTGCAACAGGGTGTCCTTTTGACACCCTGGCACCCTTGAAATTGCATTCTCAATTTGGGATTCTCTAATTGATAATCACAAATTGAGAATGTCTTCCCATTCATTCCTACGGGCCTCTAGGGCAATAGGAATGAATGGGGAGGTATTCCTTAATTGCGACTTGCAATTTGCGACACGCAATTAAGGAGTGTTTAGAAATCGCTATTTTTTTTGCGATTTCTACATGCATAGCCTTTTGCTATTCCTTATTAGCGAATCCTTATTTTTCACTAATAAGGAATCACAAATGGCATTGTTGATGCATGTGCCAGTTACTCCTTAAAGGTCCCTCATGGCGCACCAAGCTACAAAGATAGTGCCAGGGAAATAGTGGCAAAGGAAGCAGACTTTTAAACAAGAACCAAAAGCCATGATTTCATCCATACATATGGCTGCAATCCTCTGCATATACAAGTGGATGTTCTGATTGTTCAATACAAATGGATGTTGGTACACAGGCTCAGGTTTAATGATGTTTTTTACAGCTGCTTGTGTGACTTAAAGCATTGCGTACAATATTGTGGATGAACTTACTCACAAAATATTTTATGTACCAATAATCTTGAGGGGAGGACACTAGATGGCATTGTTGCGTACCGTGAAACCACTCATGATGTATGTGACTTTTGGTTTCCGGTACTGGTAGTGCACGAACATGCAGAAGAGTCCACAGGAACAGGTACCAATTAAAGGCAGGTAAAGTAGAACGACCTAGCATTGTGTGAACCACTAACATCAGATAAGAACCGTTGCAAACAATGGGCAAAAGTTGGTGTGGGTGACTGCAAGATTTTTCAATGTGTAATGCATGTGATAGTTGTAAAAAGTACCTGTACTGCGGTATGCATCTTTGGATGGCTGTCAATGTGAAGGTAATTGTACTGAATGTTGTGCCAGGTGCTCAAAAGTCTTGTTAGATACTGCACAGCAGCCTGTGCTCTACACTAGCCATTATAATAAATGGGGTAACCCAAACAAAATTCCTTGGACCTGGGTGTCGAATAACTGTTTTAATTTAAAAAACTCTGACGTATAAGTATTTTTGCTCACGGTTACATAGAATCGAATTAATTCAAGTACTCAGATGTGCAACAAACATCGGTTTTAAAAAGGCATGTATTTTTTTAATGACAAAATTGAACCAACATATGGTGATTGTTTGGCTCCACTATGGTTTATTCAAAAAGAATAAAGAGGGTCGTTCATAGGGAACGTGCAAAAGAGAGTGCTCTAGTGTGAACTGAGTGAGAATGAAGGGAAAGAATTCCCAAGCAGAATCAGAAGACAAAGATTCATCAAATTATAAATATGATTCATAACAAGCAGTCAATCTTCAAAAGCCTGGCCAATAACAGTACATTGTACAAATATTTTAATATAATTCATAGACAGTCTAGAGATGCATCTTCTTTGACGATTTCGCGTTGGAGATGGACATCGCTTGAACTCGTTCAAACTGCTGAATGTATTTCATGCACTGTATACTGATTTAATCGGTTCCTACACCACTGAATATAGGCGGATGAGGATCACCATCCTTTTTTACAAAGTATGGACTCTTTAAGAGCACGACTTGGAGGCGGGTGGCCACACTCGGAGAATTATATACCAACTTCCCGAATAGGGTTGCCCTTTCCTCCATTCTCCCCCTGTCCTCAAGAAGACCCGCAGGCTGAGGTCGAAATTACCATCCCTTGTCATAAAGTCAGGTCGAAACGTTGATGTCCATTTCCAGCAGGCCTGGACCATATGCCCACCATCCTCCTATCCGGCTAAAGAAGATACATCTCTTCACTTTCTATTAATCATACAGCCAATTCCATAATTACAGCAAGGGCTAGGAAAAGGGCCAATGTACACACAAATATCATACCACCTCCGGACAAGGAGAGTTGAAGGATGTACCTTGTGAGGAGGAAGGTGGAGCATAGTGCGGCAATTCAATGGCTCATCGCAAACTCCAATGCCCTAATCAACAGGCACGCATACCAGCACTGGGAGGAAGTGGGGCAACTCCTAAAGCATCTACCAGACCAGTACCAACAAAGGGCCGCTCACCTGGTAGAAGAGGGCAAAAACATGGTGAATACTTGTTTATAAACTGCCTTGGATGCTGCGGACACGTCCAGCAGACAAATGGTGATCTGAGTGACCGAGAGAAGACACGCATGAACTATGTGTATAACGGTAAGGGTGACTCGACAAGCACAGGGAGAAAGTCAAAATACTAAATAACAATAGAATATAGGACGTTCATACGCTCTTCTTCCTAGGGTCTACCGTTTAGGCCCCAAATGATCCAAACATATGAGATACAAAGGAAGAAGCGTTGTATTCGTAAAAAAGTCTTTGGTTCAAATGCTGTGTTACAAAGTTTTATTGTTGCAAAAGTCATCCAATATCAGCAACAGAAGATTTATTCCAACAACACAAAAAGTCCAATTCATTCCAGATCAATGTTGTGTAGATAACTCAAAACAGCGAACGCGTTTCGCCCGGAATGGACATCATCAGGGCTGTGAATTAATTTTTAAAGAAAAAATATAATTATTAGATGATGCACCAATCTTATAAAAAATGAAAATATAAAATAAAAACATAACTGTAACCAATAACATCACAATCTCATTACACCTGCCTATATACCATTCTATTAGTGAAAATAGTCCCTATGATACAAAATGATGATCATATAAAATGTCATTGACAAAAAGTGAAGTAGTACATTGAATTTAGAAGAGCTTACAGTCAGCAAGAAGAAGAAAATGAAACATTACAGTAGTCTACCTCACAATAACTGTACTCCATCAATGTTGCGATGGCTTTTACTTGGTACTGAGATCCAGTATACCAAATCCTCCCCGCTTTAGCAATAATTCTTAGACAAAAAACAAAGTATAAGCCTCAGGGATGCTACATCTGTTTCATATCAGACATGCCAGATTATGTGTCTTTGTTCACTAGTCATTAAAGCAGAGTCTGATAATATTGACTCTTTCGATATCTGATTAATCAAGTATATAGAGCGACCCTAGCATGACGTTCAAATATAGGAACTGTAAATAACAGTAGCTAAATACCCCAGGTCTCACCTCACAATAACAACTTCTTATCCTATTCAGGCCTGCAAAAGTAACTTGTGTGGTTTTCAAATTCAAATCTAAAAGGATGAGAGAGTCACCATTAATGCATTCAAACAAATTTATCAGTTAAAAAATCCTCGCCCCCCAGTCTAACAGTCAAGAAAGACTGCAAGGCTTACCTCCAGATTAAAGCATCCAATATAAATCACGAATAAGTTTTAAGAGCAACCATTTGCCTCCATCTGCAAATGAAGAAAACTAATCATGTAATCAAAATGCTAGGAACTATAGAGTAATCTCCTCCTTCAACAAGTCCCCCGTTCTCACCTCGGCAAAAAGCAATGATTCCTTCAAACGAGATCCAGACCGATGACACTGGGTATGTGTACATCCACTGCGCACCGGTCTGGAGCTGTGTACAGAAAGATGGCATATACAAAGCCTTAGGAAAAAATTTGAATCTTTTAAAAAGCGTTCCAGGTCTTACCCCTCTGAATGGTGATGAACCAGAGGTGGTCTTCATGAGAAGCCCTACAATCAAACAAATGGTCACTTGTAATTATCTGGAGCCGAAGTGTGTGGATCATGCAAACTGGCTTCCTAAAGCACCAATGGGTCTCTTTGTCTCTGGATCGTGCAGTATATGTAGTTTAGGATTAAACAAAACAAAGGACTTCTCTTTCAATACTTAACAGAGGTATATGATCAAATAATTCATTAACTGTAAGAGCCTAGGAGTGGTTTATGCGATTATTTGTGAATGCAACAAGGTGTAAATAGGTAGCACCAAACGTATGTTGAAATTGAGAATCCAAGAACATAGCGGATCTATCATCAATCGTGATGAAAGATCGCCCTTGTATCAACATATTCGAGAGCACCACAATTTGCAGACCAGGATTAAGTTCCCTGGTATCCAGAAAGTCACACCTCAAAAACAGGGGGGTGACTGGGAATTAGATCTCAGACGACAGGAAGCAAAATGATTAGCAGATGTAGAACGGTGACCTTGGGACTCAACTGCGATAATGAGTTACATTATTTTCTTTAATATTGCTGTATGTGGGATACTTTATTCAGGCGTTAGTCTCTCTCAGTGTATGAGTGTAGGTAGTCTATTTTGTCTAAAGTCAATTATTACCCACTGTGAGGAGTATAATAATTGCCCTTTTGTCCATGTATATTATATGGACAGACAGGTGGTAGACTGTACATCACAGGTCTCATCACACATGTGTGATAGCTTAATTTCTGCGATCTAGTTCGGGTATAGTCAGATTTATTTTCTGTGCTTTGTTAAGGGGAACTTGATTTTGATTCCCATTTGATGCATTGCATTGCCAGGGTGATATTTTCATGGTGAGAAGTTTTTTTTTTTGTTTTTTGGAATAATCCAGAGGGAGCTATTATTTATCTCGCAACTAATCTGATCGACTTAAAGTAGTACTTTTCCCGCTACATTTATTATACAATTCGGAACGTTCGGAGCAGCTCACTTTTTCTGCTACGTTTGATCATTACTGCGTTCGCACAGAATAATTGTGCAGATGTTTTTATGCCTCATCCTTAGAAATATCCCGAAGTTAAATAACTTTATAGGCAGAACTGACATGTGCTTTTTATGGATTATATTTAGAATATTTGAATTATTGTTGCTTGAGCCTATAATCTACATTGATTGGCTCAGTCTGTAATTGCGGTGATATGATTAATACATTGAAATGGATAAACTTTGAAATATCTTATGTGGGGCATTTAAACACATATAATGTTTATTCTTTCACTTTGGTGCGGCAAACTATATTAGTGGGAGATCGTATTGTTGAATACAATATGGAGCGTAGACCAGTAGGAATCTTTACTTAGGGGGCAGAACATTATTCACCTCCGACTGTCCGTCGAGTTGGGAAAACTCTTTAACTATTGTTTACCTTTTCATTACGTATAATTCAGCGGGAGTTAGCGTCTAATCTGCAGGCCTATGCTCTGATTGGTTGGCAAGACGGTGTTTCCGTCGGACGGACGGATGTATTTACGCGGTGGAGGACCAGAGAGGAAACTGCAGTTACCTTGGATTTGAGCACCGTGATTGGCTCGTAAGAAACAGGTAGAATATGTTTGATTATTTTTCATTGGTGATCACTAGATAATGGGCATTATTGATGTCCCCTTGTATTTGATTGGGGGATTAGTTGTACGGACCTATATGGACACCGTTGTTTTCATAATTTTGGCAAGAGTGAACGATTTCACTGATTGATCCATGTGGTCTTTTTAAAGAACGAGTGGGCTCCAGACCGGTGCGCAGTGGATGTACATGTACCCAGTGTCGCCAGTCTGGATCTCGTTTGAAGGAATCGTTGCTTTTTGCTGAGGTGAGAACGGGGGACTTGTTTAAGGAGGAGATTACTCTATAGTTCCTAGCATTTTGATTACATGATTGCTTTTCTTCAGTTGCAGATGTAGGCAAATGATTGCTCTTAAAACTTATTTGTGATTTATATTGGATGCTTTGCTTTGGAGGTAAGCCTTGCAGTCTTTCTTGTCTGTTAGACTGGGGGTGAGGATTTTGTAACTGATTAATTTGTTTGAATGCATTAATGGTGACTCTATCATCCTTTTAGATTTGAATTTGAAAACCACACAAGTTACCTTTCCAGGCCTGAGTAGGATAAGAAGATGTTATCGTGAGGTGAGACCTGGGGTATTTAGCTACTGTTATTTACAGTTCCTATATTTGAACGTCATGCTAGGGTCGCTCTATATACTTGATTAATCAGATATCGATAGAGTCAATATTATTAGACACTGCTTTAATGACTACTGAACAAAGACACATAATCTGGCATGTCTGATATGAAACAGATATAGCGTCCCTAAGGCTTATACTTTGTATTTTGTCTTAGAATTATTGCTAAAGTGGGGAGGATTTAATATACTGGATCTCAGTACCAAATAAAAGCCACCGCAACATTGATGATTACAGTTATTGTGAGGTAGACTACTGTAATGTTTCATTTTTTCCTTCTTGCTGACTGTAAGCTATTCTAAATTCAATGTACTATTTCACTTTTTGTCAATGACATTTTTTATGATCATAATTTTGTATCATAAGGACTATTTTCACTATTAGAATGGTATATAGGCAGGTGTAATGAGATTGTGATGTTATTGGTTACAGTTATGTTTTTATTTTATATGTTCATTTTTTATAGGATTGGTGCATCACCTAATATGTATATTTTTTCTTTAAAAATTCATTCACAGCCCTGATGATTTCCATTCCGGACGAAATATGTTGGCTGTTTTGAGTTATCTACACAACATTGATCTGGATTGAATTGGACGTTTTGTGTTGTTGGAATAAATCTTCTGTTGCTGATATTGGTTGACCTTTGCAACAATAAAACTTTGGAACACAGCATTTGAACCTAAGACTTTTTTACGAACACGACGCTCCTTCCTTTAAATTCTCATATCAGAAGACACGCATGGCTTAGAATTTCAGGCTTCAAGCCAGAGGTGTGGAACAACATCCTGAACATGCCCTTTAACGGAGAGCAACTGTTTGGCACACCAGTTGCCGACAAGTTAACACAGCTCAAAAGGACAACGAGACAGCAAGATCCATGGAAGCGCTGCAGTTCAAAGGGATGAGACTGGGTACAACCGCGAGAAGGCCAGGTGGTAGTGGAGGCAACGTGCCTACTACATCGCACCAAACATTCCAAAAAGACTATCAAAGGAACAACCAAAGCCAGCAGCAGCAGGGACTGCAGAAGCAGAACTGGCAATACCAGCCCCGGGCCAGTCCTTTCGAGGGTGCTCAAACAGACGAGAGCAGACACGGAGCGGAGGCCAGCAGCCTACCCCAGAGTGACTTTGCTGTAAAGCAAACACCCACCCTAGCAACACCTCGGGATGGGCAGAAAGACATAGAGAAAAAAGAAAAACCTGACGTTCCACAACAAACAGTACCTCGAACACACAACACCAGTAGGAGGCAGAATAAGAGACTTCCTCCAGGAGTGGAGGAAGGTCACAACAGACAAATGGATACTAAATATCATACAATACGGATACTGTTAAGAGCTAGAAAAGCAACCTCCAAACAGGAAAGCAAGAGTCAAGGCACACTCAGCAAAGACACTTTCACTCCTGCGACTAGAAGCACAGGAACTGCTCAGCAAGGAGGTGATAGAGGTAGTACCACACAACCAAAGGAACAAGAGGGTTTACTCCACTTATTTCCTCGTGCCAAAGGTGGAAGAAACACTAAGACCTATCCTGGAATTAAGGTTCTTGAAAAATTCATAAGGACTCAAAGATTCCCTACAAGAGATAATACCACAAATACAACAAGGGGATTACATGGCAACTATAGATTTAAAGGACACGTAGTTACACATACCCATCAACCACAAGCACAAACATCTACTAAGGTTTGTGATCAACCAAACCCACGACCAGTTCACAGTACTGGCATTCGGGCTCAAATCTGCACCAAGGGTGTTTACAAAATGCCTAGCAGCAGTAGCAGCGCACCTACGATGACTGGCTCGTAAATGAAAGTTTGCACAGCCACTGCAAACAACACATACAGCAGGTCCTACAAACACTGACCCAACTGGGTTTCTCAATCCATTGGAATTAATCGTCAACCGAGCTGGAGCAAATCAAGATATTCTTAGGGGCGGAGATCAACACCATACAGGCCAAAGTGTTCCCCAGCAGGAAGAGAACACTGGCGATACTGAAGGAAAGACGTCTTTACCACAAGGGGCAAGTTCTGACAGAGAGGATGGTGAGCGAGCTAATGGGAATGATGGTGTCATACATCCACCTAGTACAAAATATTCAACTCCACATGAGACCATTCCAGGAGTGGATACAGCAGCAATGGTCACAGGCAACAGGGAGTTTGGAAAATCTAGTAGTTGTCACACACGCAATGCATCAGGAAATAGTGTGGTGGAACAAGAAAAACATATCACAGGAGAAACTATTCACACAACCAACTCCAACAGTAACCATCACAACAGACGCCTCCCAGCTGGGGTGGGGCGCGCACATGAACAAACTCAAGGTGAGGGGACTATGGTCGCAGCAAGATGCGGTCAGAAACATCAACTACCTAGAACTAAAAACTGTGTTCCTAGCCTTTCAGAAACAGCTGTACATAAACAGGGTATTGATCCAAACAGACAACACAACTACCATGTTCTACATCAACAAGCAAGGTGGAACACAATCAGTAGCATTATCAGGGCTAACACAGGAATTATGGACATAGCCATTCCACTAAGGATAGACCTACTAGCAATACATCTCCCAGGGAAGGACAATGTGGAAGCAGACCGACTCAGCAGGCAGGCGTCCGCATCCCACAAATGGGAGATCAACCAGCAGGAAATAGAAAAAATATTCCAAAGGTGGGGAACACCGTAAATAGACCTATTTGCAACACACCAGAATGCAAAAGGCCAACACTTCGCTTCCAGACAACCGGACCAGAGAATGCGCTATGGATAAGTTGGACAAAGACATTTGCATATGCTTTCCCCCCGATACCATTGATACACAGGGTACTCAGCAAATGCAGGATCAGCAACATGATGGTAATACTAATAGCACCTCAGTGGGCCAGACAGTCCTGGTTCTCACAAATAGTAGAAATGGCACAAGAACCAGCACACAGATTCCCAAGAAGAAGGGGCCTGTTAACAATGCAGAACGGAATGGTGCTCCACTCAAAGCCAGAGAGCTTCAGCTTAGCAGCATGCTCCTGAAGACCTAGAATTTGCACACCTCAAACTACCAGCAAGTACTATGACAGTGCTCAGGGAGGCAAGGAGGCCTACTACAAGAAAGTGCTACATAGCAAAATGGAAAAGGTTCTCCCAATGGTGCATCAAGGAGAAACTACAACGGGAAATCACAAGGGAATCCACAGTACTAAAATACTTAACGCACCTGTTTCAAAGCAAACTAAGCTGCACATCCCTAAGGGTGCACTTAGCGGCGATAGTGGCTTACACAAAAGGGGAAATATGGAAAATTTTCTTCACCTCCCGAGTTGTGAAAAGATTTCTGGAAGAAGCTAAAAGAATCGCACCTGCAAAAAGAATTCCAGCACCAACATGGAACCTCAACATAGTGCTAAGTCAACTGATGAAGGCATCCTCTGAACCAATGCACTAGGCTACACTGCATATGCTCACGGTAAAGACAGCCTTCTTAGTAACTATCACGACGCTACGAAGAGTGAGCGAGTTGCAAGTGCTAACAATCCAAGAGCCCTACCGACAAATACACAATGACCGGATTGTAATGAGAACGGACACACGCTACATGCCAAAGGTGGTGTCTCGGTTCCACCTTAACCAAACAATCCAAATACCGAGTTTTTTCCAAAAACCTACCACAAACACAAAAAGTGTGCTATACACACTAGACGCCAGAAGGGCTGTAATGCACTATATGGAAAGGACAAAGGAGTGCAGAAAGACAAAGCAGTTCTTTATTTCCTTTGCCAGCAGTTTCTTGGGACGACCAGTAGGGGTGGGTGGAATTTGTGTAATTGAGCTACGCAAAGCCCCACAAAATGGTGAAGTCTCCACGAGCACCCAAAAGTTCTGCGAACAAGCGGAATTGCTTGTTCCGCCCGTTCGCAATGCTTTTTTCCTGTTCGCGAACGCTGTATGTGTGCTTGAGGGGAAATATCTCGCGAACACACATTTTGAAAGCATGAACAAGCAAAAAATTCCGCAAAGCTCCAGATCGCAGAATTTTTGACAATTCCACGTTCTCCGCAGAACGCGAAATTACCAAATCACGCATATTCCGCGAGCGGAACGGGATTTACTGCCCAGGCCTAACGAACAGATGCCAAGAATACAATTGCACGCTGGATTGCACAAACAATTCAACTCTGCCATAATCAGGCAGGACAACAGTTACAAAGAGCAGCTCAGGAGCACTCAACAAGGAAGGTGTGTTCTAGTGAACACACCTATTCAAGACATTTGCCAAGCTGCAACATGGTCTTCAGTGCATACATTCACGAAGCACTACTGTGTTGATATTCAGATGAACGAGGAAGCGCCAGTGGGACATAAGGTCTTACAACACATTTTCAGTAACCAGTGCTTCCTCCCAACCACCACAATAAGGACAAACCGCTACTAGGTCTATGCACAGCATAGTGAATCCAGAAAGATTTACTCTGAAAAACATATAGTTTCTTACCTGTCGGTGTAGTTTTGCAGCTTGAAGACTTTCTGCTTTCACTAGCGATCCCCCACTCCTCTGCTAGAAACATGAGACAGGAGGAAAGGGGGTTAAACTGCACACATAACTAAATGGATCAGCAAAAGAAGATAACACAAGACAAGAAAAAAGAATCCGAAGATGGCAACCAAAGGTGGGAGCTTCCACAGGAAGCGCGTCGACCTCACAAAGGGCCCCAAATGGTGGTATGTCGACTCCCACTTGGGCCACGAAAAACAAAAAAGAGAGAAAATACCACAATTCCGGACCCAACCACTAGATGGTGGAATAATGCATGGCAGAGTGAATCCGGAAAGTCCTCAAGCTGCAAAACTACACCGACAGGTAAGAAACTTTACATTTAGAAAAATAGGATTTTATTTATTAAAATTCCATGTCCAAAATGACAGTAGATCCGGAGATATACAATTTTAAAGTGTTTAGAGTAAATTGCACCAAAAACCCCAAAGCGCCACTTGTGGCTATCAGATCATGCAAGACTGGGAGAATGTCATAAGTTCAGGCTGATCGCGATCGAGTGCTGGTTGGATACTGGGACCATTTCGTCCAGCTGGAAGTTACCTTCTCAGTCAAGCACAGAGAGTCCTGTTCACAGTGTAGAGAGGCGCAAGGAGCAGGAAAGCACCATGGATGGTTGCTGAAGTAGCTCAAAGAGAAGGCTTAGTGTCGCTGTAGTGGGAAGATTCTGATGTCATGGGTGGCCGAGACGCTGCTTCCCTATGGCACTCCCCGAGAGAGGCTGATGCTGTAGTGTGAAGGGTTGGACTGACGGAACTTTGGGGGGCTGTGCGAATGACAATCTTGCAGTGCCCAAAGGCCAGTTTGAGCACAAAAACATCAATTCAGCCTCCCGGTGACCACACCAAGGGTCCAGTTCTTGGGCTGGACCCTTTGGGGGTTAGGGGCTTGCTCCAGCTGAATGTGGGTACACGGTCAGGTGGTTGTGAGCCTGTTATGTCCCATTGGCTCTGAACAAGAGGCCATCAGTCTAACCCTTTGAATCACTATAGGATTCTTGGGATCAGGTGAAATTCCTACCCCCTCGAGTCATGCAGGTGGGCAGCAGGGCAGTAATCTAGCAAGGCAGTGGGGCAGCAGTCGAGCAGAGTGGCAGCCTTTCAGCTACACAGCAGTTCTTCTTCCTTCAGAGTATCCACAGGTCCAGAGGTGTACTGAAGAGTTGGTGTCCTAGGTCCAATGTTTATACCTGGTGCCTTTCCTCTGGAAGGTGGAAGAAGCTTCTAGTAATTTCTTTTAAAGTCCCCAGGCATCTAACCTTCCCTCTTCTGGCATTAGACCAACTACAGGGGTATATAGTCGTTTGTGTGGCGACAGGACACAGCCTACTTAAGTATAAATAGAACAGTGCCCAGCTCCTCCCTCCTGATCTGCCAATGATGGCCCATCTAGGCACAACGAAGCTCTCTATTGTGTGTGGCTGTCTAGGAGGAAAACACAAAGCCCAACTATCAGCTACACCCAGTCATGTGACCCAGGGATCGGCTACAGGCACTAAATGGCTAAGGCAGAAAAATGCTACTTTTCTAAAAGTGGCATTTTCAAAATTGTAACTTAAAATCCGACTTCACCGTAAGTTAGGATTTTTCACTACAATTCCAAAGACACCAACCTTGAACTGGTTTCCTGCTGCCATTTGGAAATAACAGCTTATTAAAAGTAATACGTTAATTCCAATGTTATCCTATGGGAGAGGTAGGCCTCACTGTACTGAAATAATTAATTTACGAGCTTTTCACTACCAGGACATGTAAAACTTAAAAGCTCATTCTGCCATCTGGGCTGTCAAGGGCCTACCCTGCGGGTGACATATATGTATTTAAATGGCAGACCTGAGACATGGGTAAATAGCTACTCGAGTGGATGGCAAATCCATGCTGCAAGCCCATAGTAGCATTTCATTTACAAGCCCAAGGTTCAATGTAGTACCACTTCACTAGGAACTTATAAGCAAATTATATATGTCAATTGGGTGTCAGCCAGTTTTACCATGTTTAGAGGAAAGAGCACAAGCACTTTAGCAGTGTTAACGTGCACAGAGTGATGCAGAAAGGGCCAGATCCATTAATCTCTCATCATCCACCTACAACAGAAGTGGCATCACTGGTTCGCTGCTAAAACCATCTTTAAAAGAAGAAGCCAAGCATGAGGACTTCATTTCCCATCAGAACTAGAAGAGACATCACTGGATCTCCCATTATCCACCTGCACAGGAAAGGACATCACTGCGCTCCTAACCCTTCCCAGGACTTACTTAATGGCAGCTGCAAAATGGATGCACAGCTGACGTGCCTCTGGCATGTCAAAAGCAATCCTACCTGGACCGTGCCCAGTGGCAGAAACCCAGGCCCGCTCACCTACATCAATATCCCGCCACGCTCCTCCGGTCACTTGACCCTGGATGCACCACACACACCACAGTGGGTGCTTTAAACTGCAACCACTGCTGGATCTCCTGCAGCCACCTACCCACTCACCCCACGCAAGCACCAGCAATGCCAGCAACATTCCCAAACAATGCCACATGCCAGAGCAATTCCCATGCCAACACTCACTCACATGCATGCTACTCAGCACATGATCTCCCAGCAAACACATGACCGAAAACTTGGACTTTTTTTAGAAGTGCCGCACTGCATCTCCTCTTCCTCCTGGAAAACTGGCTCAACTCTACAATGGCACCTGACATTGCTGCAGCCATCCCAGCTGGCTACAAGATTGCACTACAAGTCCACCCTCACAAGCAAGGAGGAGGACTTATAGTTTTCTATAAGGACTGTATCAAGTACTGAACATCCATGGAGTGTGCCATTCCATTTCTGGAAGATCTGCACAACAAGCTGCGAATCTCTGAGAACTTCACCCTGAATGGGACACTTGACTGCCGACCATCCAGACCACATGCCACCTTCAACAGCCTCATAACCAACTTCATTGCCTCCTCATCATCGACTTCAGAGCCTACATGCTCCTTGGCAACCTCAACTTCCACCTGGAAGACAGAACCGATAGCTGCTCTACAGCACTCCTCAAAAGCCTGAACAGCAGTGGACTTATTCAACTTGTCACAGGACCAACACACTCTGCAGGACACAATCTTCACCAGCGTCAACAGCATCAAATACAATACCAGTTTGCTTCACCGCTCACATGGACACACCATGCCATTTTCCACTTCCAAATCAACATACCATAACTCAACGCACCCACCAGCATCAGGTTGCCAAGCCGGAGCACAATCTCAGAAGCAGACTGGATCAACACCCTTAGGACTGACCAACCCAATCCCATGGACAACCTCAACAAGGACATCCCCAACTTCAACAACTGTATCAAGAACTTTGCAGACTCATTGCACCTATAAAACCCAACAAATAAAGAAGAATCAACAGGCCAGCTGGTACACATAGGACCTTGAAGATGGGAAGCAATGCTGCAAACATTTAGAGAGAAAATGGCTGGCCAACCATGAAACCACCAACAGAAGCACCTACAAGGCAGCACTCTGATGCTACCACCAGTAATTGAGAGACACTAAGAAAAGAGCGTTAGCTGAACGCATTGAACAGAGCTCTAACATTCAAGGATAGCTTCTCAATTGTCAAAGACTTCACCACTTCCTCAGTGTCTGTCAACAACATCACCCCCTCTCAAGAACTCTGCAATGGCATGTCAAACTGTTTTAGAACATTTTAGGACCCTAATGACATTTTCCCGATTCATGCCCTTATATAGGTATAAATCACCATGGCCATATATAGGCATAGAAATCATAACCATATTTAGACATAGCTCATGCAACTCTGTTTCAGCAGCTAGGGACTTCCCCTTGCTTGAATATTGATTTATCAAAGAACTCATGGAGTTTTCAAAGAATTGAGACTCTTTGATGACGTGATTATGTCCACCTTTAAATCTCGGCACCTTCAAGGTATAAATATGCCCACACTTGCCTAAGCAAACACACGGTGGTTTGAAGCAGTTCGTCTATCTACTTGCACGATGCATCTTGCTACAGCAAGTGCCGAAGGAAGCCGACCCTCCAGCAGACGCACTGAGAGAGACGCTGTCTTTTCTCTGGCCGAGAAATCCAGCTCCATTGTTTCCGAGCTACCCTTGCGGGTTGTTGGGAAATCGGTTCCTGAGACTGACCTCTTTCATTCTAAAACCAAGGTACGGAGCTGATTAGACCCTAAGAGAAATCTTGGATAGATTCTTGGCAAAAAGAATACTAAATTTATGCTACACCTTACTTACTTCTTCCCTCGTACTAGACTTAGGTTAGGTATCATCGGGGTAGGTGTATTTTAGAAGCACCAGTTGAGTACTTTTTAGCCTTTGTTATTTGTGTATGTATTTATCTATGGTATAGTAACAATACAATGCTTTTACAGTATTATTTTATCCTACTCTTCTTACTGTATGCATTATACTTTGCAACAATTCTTACGATTGTAGCAGTTAATTTCTTCAGCATGAGAAAGAAGACTGTTCAATAAATTCTTTTATTGAAAACGCCCATCTCTCTAGTTCTCTGCACTTCTAGGGAAACGAAGCATGCACGAATGACTGAGTAAAATATCTATCTATTGTTACCACGACACTGAAGATCAGTTTTATCTTGGGGAAACAAAGTTTTCAAGTTTATGCAGTTGTCAGAAACGTAATCCCTTCTTGTGAATTCGAGAAAGTTTCTAGTGACCTCTGAGCTAGCTGGCACTCACAATTAAGTCTAATATATTCGATAGCGACCTAGTAGACATAAGTCCTACGTCACATCTATAGGATATATTATTCCAATGCGCAGAGCCTATTGGGAATATAGGAACTACACTACATGGCGCCCAACATTTGGTAAGGCACTAATTTAACGCTAGATACTAGAGTAACTCAGTCGTGCTTTTCACAGAGACCCCTTTTTCCCGTAAAATACTCCAATAGACGTCTGGAGTGTGTTAAAGGATAAAATATCCGCCATAACTGAGTAGGACGAAAAATCCTATGTATTAGTTTTTTGTTTTTTTGTTCAACGTTGAAGGATACAGTGTTCCGAAAAAATTGTGCACCTTATCTTCCATGAAACTTGCTCTGCAAGACTTTCAACAAAATGTTGGATAGCAACTCCGAGACCGGTAGACCTACAAGAACCAGTGGAACTGCAGTAAATGCAGACCAACCGGGTTTAGACGTTACAGGTTTCCGACAAGACGACCCGGATGCTATAATCATCCCAGAAAATGTAAGGAAAGCAATAGCTATAAAGCTTATAGAAAATGGCCTATCACCGAGAGGTGGTAGGGTTATATTTGTCATAGAGGCACATGATCATCGGCAGACAGAGGTATTCTATTCATGGATCATCTTTCCACAAGCAAATCCAACACCACATGTGTTCCACTTCTATAAGATAGAGGAACACCCAACGGAATACATTCCTTTCGAGGACATTGAAATTCCACTAACTTACCAAGAGCATCAGCTCTGGTTTAAAGGCGCCCTACAACATCAAAATCACATTACCAGGCTCGGTCCACTAGGTATACCAGGAGCAACATGGCCGGTACTATCTAGCTATACACCACATCCTGCCATAGAACTAATAACAGGTCCAGAACTGTTAGCTCAGTTAAAACAATTAATTAAAATACATAGACAATTGGTACAATATGTCATACGGACTCTAACAGTCAAACCTGCTATAAGAATTCCACAGCACACCCCCCATCAGGGGAATTACACCACAGACTATACAATTAGTCATTGGTAAATGACCCACAAAAAGGGAACAAATTCCATTCTGGTTAGCTCAAAAAATTACTCAGATCGAGGCAGTATTTCCAAATAGTACACCTCATGAGAAACACAGGATTCTTACAATCTGTTTACCAATGGGGATCACACCATACCTGGAGGACTGTGACACTTGGGGTACAGTCTTTGCTGCAATCTACACAAAAACTCATGGTGTACCGTCTATGGCGGTGATACCAGACGTCCTGAAACAGATTCAAAATGAATACGGGGCAGGGCCTGCTTTAAATCTCGGTATGAAGTTACTGAAAGATTTCAAACAGGTCTCAGCTATATTAATAGCAAATATTAAAGGTGAAGCAGCATCCGTGGCAATCCGCCAAAAGCTAAAAGAACTTGATGTAACTGAGCAACCATATGAACTGGCCAGAATAATAGAAAAATCGTATGAAGAACTGGGAAGAGATAGTTTAGGAGGGAAACCGGTAAAACCCGAACTAACAGAAAATCCAGAAAAAGTTTTTATTAAAAACAATCTCACTACTCCTAAAAAGAAGTGGGAACATACTAGACAGACACTTCCTAAGGAGAAGCGTTCTCAATCAAGCGGAAGGTCTCTTCAAAAGGAGCCCTCTGAAAAGAGGTATAACCTCAGAAACAGGGAAAATTTGAGAAAACCTGATAGATATCAAGACACGGATACACATTCCTCTCGTACCTTTCAGACTTCCTGCAGAAATCCAAAAGAAAAGGACGATCAGAACACAAGGAAGAACGCGTGAAGTCCAAAGATGATCAACACGTTCCGAAAAATAAGAAACTCAATTTACCAAAAATAAGGTAGCAAGTCTTAAAATCAGACATGCCGAGGATCTTGAGGACACAACTCAAGAACGGGGAGTGGGCCCAAACAATGCTGGACAGCACATCAGAGGTTACCATGGCTCGCAAGATCCTGAAGGATCATCTGGAGACAGTGGACCTGAATGAATGCATTCAGGTTGAAACTGCAGATACCAGGGTTAGTGTACCACATAAGTTATATGAACAAACACTCCAGATAGAGGGGGACATAACTAGATAAATAAAAACACTCTTTTGGGAGAAGCTATCAAAGGGTTATGACATTCTTCTAGCTGAAAAAGACTGGCCGCCTGAATTTGTCAGGGAGTGCCCACATGGCGAAAAGATCATTATGCCAGCCTTCTCAAATCATATTCTGATTCATAAAAAAACACCTATGCTAGAAAATGAGCTGTGGTCCAGGCACCAGCATTATACAAAAATAATGTGGCATGGGATGAGGATTCTCCGCACCATAAGATCCAGTTAAAAATTCAACCAACTGCTCAGAAGCATTATCAGGTTAAACAAGAATCTAAAAAACAGGTCAGGGAGATCCTAGATCAACTTGAATACCAGGGGGTGATTGAAACATGTACCTGGTCCATGAATAATCCTTTATTTCCTGTCTCCAAACCAGACAATATATATCGTCTAGTTTTGGACTACAGACATTTAAATTCTTGTTGCAAAACCTTTGCAGTACAAAATGCACACAATGCAGCACTGATGAATAACATCATGCGCAAAAAATATAAAACCACATTAGATATTTCAAACGGTTTCTTCTGTCAAAATATCGCACCTGAAAGCAGGTACTTGACCGCTTTCTCAATTATGGGGACACAGCGTCACTTCTGTCATCTCCCACAGGGATTCAAGAACAGTCCTGGGTTATTTTCAGCCAGAGTAACAGAGTTACTACAAACATATGATGATGAAGCATTATCTTATGTCGATGACATCTATCTTACAGAGGATGACTTGGACAGGCACTTGGCCCGGGTGAACACCATAATACTTGGCTTCGCCTCTGAAGTGTATAAATTCAACTTTAAAAAATCAAGAATTGCCCATCTCAACGTCCTATTCTTGAGATATGAACTTTCAAGTGAAGGCAAAAGCCTGGCAGCAAACTTGTTAGAGAAATGTGCGCTGCTCCAACCTCCAAAAACGCTGAAAAATGTACAGTCAGTTCTAGGATTCCTGAATTTCAGAAGAACTTACATTCTAAATTGCGCAGAAATGGTTAAACCTATCTACGAATTAATCAAACCTGATTTCAAACCTACTAATTGGACTCAAAAACACACAGAAATTTAGCATTCAGTGCAAACAGACATGTTAGCAACAACGCATTTACAGACATATGTAAATGAATGCAACCTTGTAATCCGAATCATCCCAGGGAGATGCGGATTCACGTACCTAACCTTTAATGAAGGTGAAAAGGTACCAATAGCTTACAAATCACACTTGTACACACAAGCTGAAATGAAATTCACTTCAACAGAAAAAATTCTGACACAGGTTCAAACTGCAGTAGCAAGAGAGAGAGCCATCGCACAGGGTAAACGCATAGAAGTCGTTACTCCTGTACCTGCCTTAGAGGCAGTGACAAAGGCAAGCATTCCGAATGCGAAAGCTCTACATCCGGAATGGATACAATGGGGTAACTCTCTTACTGCGACAGACGTTGAATAGGCTTTTGACCAGTACTTGAAGACACAAGAATTTCCCCAATACGAACAAGAATGTCCTCTGCCAACTGAAATTCTGCCTCTAGAACATTACGGATGTATAATTTATACAGACGGATCAGCACAACCCGCAAGTGGGGGAAAACAAGCTTATAGTGCTGGGTGCGCGATTGTTAAAGGTCGCTGGCACAATGGTCAATTCCGACCTATGGTCACAAAAACTCAATCTCTCGGAGACTGTACAGCACAGCGAGCTGAACTACAGGCTTTTAAGATGGCGCCTGAAAATACCAATCGCACTCATAGTGTACGATTCGTATTATTGCGCCAATCTTACAACGAATACTTGCAGAACTGGGTTCAAAACAGTTTCAAAGACGCAAAAGGTGGCACAATCAAGCATAAAATGCTTTGGGAACAAGTAGTTCTTTTACAGAAAGAACTACAAAAGACTCACATGATCCATACACTGAGTCATCAGCATGATGGCGTTCACGTTGCAGGGAATTCATTGGCTGATGAAGCCGCAAAGGCAGCTGTGCAAACGGCTTCCGTAGCTGCAATTACTCGTTCAAAAATGAAAATAGATGGTGAAACAAATCTAGCTGTCAATGCCACAAGCAAAGGCAGCGGAGCAGCGTTACCACTGAACTATCAACTCGAATATTCATACATAATTGATGCCAACTCTGTTCCTTTCGCTCGAATCCCTGGAGTGGGGGATAGTGTAATTCCAAACAAGAATCGGAGAGGTGCTTTGATTCAAGAAGCACATTCGGGAGAGGGTCTGACACATCAAGGGATCTCTAAATCTCTACTGGAATTACAAGAGATGTACTGGTGGCCAGGGATGAGCACCCACATTTACGAATTTGGAATTAATTGCGATACCTGTTACAGAGATCACAGCTTGAAGCGCCACCAGATTCCTGACTACAGTGTAGCCAGCCCAGTACAGACACCATTGTTAGATAGCATTAGACTATCCACGCTCAGACGTCTCTATGGACAAAAGCGGTCCCACAAGTATTAGGACAGGATTCATTTGGATGTGGCCTCAGCGCTCGGCTGACACCCGAACTGTTATAAAAGATTTAGGGCCCGATGTAGGTCACCAAATACCGGTCGGTAACGGCCAAATTCGGCCGTTACCGACCGGTATTTGGTGATTGAGATGTAGGAGCCATTATTTTACAGAATCGGTAAATTTACCTAATCAGTAAATTTACCTAATCGTTAAATTTACTGATTCTGTAAAATACCGAATCGGTAATTTTACCGATTCGGTAAATCCCAGATGTAGGTAGCACTGTTTACAGTGCTACAGGCCTTCAGAATTCGGTATTTTATCACCCAATACAATTGGTGGTAAAATACCGAATTCATGTGTACATGCACATCTGTGCATGTACACCTGTGCCATGTGACACACAGACATGCCCTTAGGGCATGTATGTGTGCCACATGACACACAAGCCTGGAATTGGGGTGCTACAGGGTGTCAAAGTGACACCCCGTTGACCCTTGCAGGATTTGGTATTTACCGAATCGGTAAATACCGATTCGGTATTTCCCATTGATTCCTATGGGCTTCAAGGCCCATAGGAATCAATGGGAAATAGCGATTCGGTATTTACCGATTCGGTAAATACCGAATCGTACAGATTCAGTCATTTATTACCTACATCTGCCTGCTTCCGATTTACCGACTCTTAAATACCGAATCGATATGATTCGGTATTTAAGAGTCGGTAAATCGGAATTACCTACATCGGGCCCTTAGAGTCTTTATCGGCACACACGCAATCGGCAAACTACATTCTGACCAGGGTCCTGCGTTTAGCTCTTGAGCTTACAAGGAGGCCATGGCCAGCTTGGGCGTTGCATTGCAGTACTCAAGTCCATTCCATCCTGAGGGAAATTCGGTTGTTGAAAGAAAAAACTTTGACATAAAGCAATCTATAACAGCCAGGGTATTAGGTACGTGGGGTTCAAACATCTAATAAGTGTCCAACGTAGTCTTAATAACCTTTCAAGAAATTCTCTGGGTAGAATCACTCCATATGAAATCCTTTTTGGTAATAGAATGATGGTCGAAGACCTCGATCATCATACTTCAGTGGTGGAACAAAAACCATTTGATATCAAATATCGTTGGCTGTTTTGCAGGACTTAAATGAAACAAGAAGAAGTCTAAGCAACACAATACAAAAGCCAATGACCACTGAAGAAAAACCACTTGTCTCAGCAAGACCTGTCTGGATTCCAAAGATTGGGGATCTGGTCAGAGAGAAATAGCGGATAAGAAGGAATTTGGGCCTTCTTACAGAAAACCAGTACCTGTACTAGCAATCCACGGATCAAGAACAGTGTTACTGCCGCCCCTTGCTGGGAAAAAGGAGAACCGGTCCTTATCAATTGACCTGGTAAAACCACACCATGTGACCAATAATAAGTTGCAGGCCCAGTGGACTCCAAAGATGTAGCAGATGACCAAATCTTGCTACCATCCAAGAGGTTCAAACTGAAAGACTCATCACCTTTGAAGAATCTGCAGTGAGAAAAGAAGTACTATGCAACAAAGCCAAGGAACTTGTGCCTCTTGAAACCCAAATAACAGTTTGTCAAGAAACTCCAGTCTACCATGAGGTAGCATCTAACTTTACTAACATGTCAAGGGAACAAGCAGCTCCAGCGATTTCAAATAATCCGGATGGAATACCAACCATTGACAGAACTGCTTCTGGCTATTTCATCAACTTTGATACCTTTTCTGAGGATCCCAGTGAGCCTAAAACAACGCCAACAAAGAAAACTTTCAAGGAACAAGTAAAAAAACTTTTTCACCAGCTTGCAAATACATATCTGGTTTCACCATGGGTTGAACTTTGGATTGTGTTGGATATACTTTTTCTCCTACTATGGCTCATTCTTGTTTTAAGTTTGGGAAAGCTAATAGATGGAAAATATAGTAAAATGGACACAGCAAGTAAGAACATCATCTTGCTCCTGAAGCCACACAAATCATCTCATCGTGAGCAAAGAGACCTGTCATCAGTAAACATTACAGCCGTTCCTCTACCTGGTGGTATAGCTTGGGATAGAACTGAATATGACATTTATGGCCCTGTCGAGATGCTGAAGATTCCACACCAATTTAAGGTTTCCTTGAGTGATTTTTTGTCACCCAGTGCATTTTCCGATGATTGGGACTTGGAAACTGTTAATAACATGATGGCAGACTAAGAAATGTCAGCAAAGTTTTCAAAACATGAATACTTAGATGGTTCATCAAATTATGAATAAATGTATTGTTTTAATCATGTTGGTCATCATTATTTGCACAAATCTGCAAACCCTAGACATGTTTTAACTTATAATCAATGGGAACATTGTCCAACGCCACCAAAAGGTAGCTCAAAAACATTTAATGAAATATTTCCATACTTTACAGGTTTTAATGTCACAAATCCAGAAACCTTTTATTTTAAAAATGTTAATAAGACAGGCATGAAAAGTATGTTGACTAATACTAAGCAAATTTATTCTGCGGCCTTTTATGCTAAATTGTCCACATTAGGCTTTAACTTTTGGAAAGACAACATTGAGACAAAAACTGTCTGGGGCACAAAAGACTGGCAGGTACAAGGTTTAGAAGCATTATTCAGAGCCTGCATCATCCCAGAACAAATAATGTTCTTAAATGAAACTGTACAACAAACATCTTGTCTTGGCCTGGCTAAAATAAAAGAATTAAACAAACCGGCCATACCAAATCACACACCTGATAGTAATATAACTACAGATGAGGAGGTAGACGTAAATTATATATTACAACAAAACAGAAGTAATCCTGAATGGGAAAAATGGTTAATCAGGCCCACAGACACAAATAACTGTCAAGATAGATTCCGGAACAAGACACAAGGGTTTACAGTAACTAGGCCAGATCCAAGATATATCCAGAGACAACATCCAGGGATAATAACAACTTACAGTGTAGGAAAACGGTGCCTTCAGTGGCTACAAAAATCCACACTCCCGGATATAAAACAACACTTAACTTTACTTAAAGATGGCATTGATTTGAGAGAATTCTTACTTGGACCTCATAAACAACGTCATAAATGTTTCATATACGCCGGTATATATGCTGCTTATAATGAAGCTTGGAAAGTCGCGCAAATGGAAACTGCAGAACGAATATGAGAAATTGATCGTATTAATTTAGAGAAAGCTCTCTCTGTAGTTGACAATGGGTTAACAACTCTGTCGTCCAGAATTTATTCTTTGGACAGCATTGTATCCTCTGCCATAGACATAATGGAACAGGACTTGCTAATGTTACAACATGGCCAGTCTCAATTGCGTTCTATAGTGCTGCTAGGCTGGACGTTACAAAACCTTCGTTCAGGCTATATGCCTTGGCATCTAATCAACACCACGCCATTGTTTACTGTATTTAACCTTACAGATAAACAAATCTCTTTGGCACAGAGGGGAGCAGACTATACGGTGCTGAGCATAGAATTACTGGAAAGATTACCATTAACCGTTTCTGAGAAACCAGCCATTGAATGGATAATACATGGCACCATCACGATGCCAGTGACGATATTCCAGTTTCAGTATTGCTTAAAACACATACCAGCAGGCCTGTATGAAAGGTTGGGTAAAGAGTACATAAAGTCCACCCGGGATTTACCATACACACACAAATGTTGGAGTGGGGAAAAGGAGGTATTTCTTAGTGGTAACAACTGTAAAATAACATTGAGCGGTACACTTCTTTGTCAAGGCATTAATTTACATGGAGCCTGTGATGGTTCTTCAAACAACTTATCATGCCACCTGCAGGGTTCCCCGGCAGCAGTGATAGATCCAATTTTTAGGCAGCTTTCCAATGGAAGCTACATAATGCTGAATGATCACAGCTGTTGTGGAACGATGTCAGAGATAGCCTATCTCGTTAGTGTGTCAGCCAGGGTCACTTGCCTTATGCAAGTATTGTTTCCTAAAACTAAGACAGACGGGGAGTCGCCACTATGGCCTTCACTGAACATCTCTTCTATACGAATTGATTCTTTAAGCAGAATGAAAGCCATTCTTTTACAAAAAACTGTGGCACTGACCTCGTCCAGAGAGACGTATGACCTGCAAGTTGCAAGGTCCTCTGCGGAGATACATGACTTATTATCAACAAACTGCCCCATACATTTCGCAGAAATGTTAGGTCGTATCTTAAACATGTCTGATACCAGTGGTATTGTACATGAATGTAAGACGATTTTTTTGGGACTGTTAGCACCCTTTAAAGCAGTCCTAGGCATTTTTCCTAATTTCGTGCACTCTGTGTTCGGCAGCCTCCCTCTCGTCTTGGGACTCGTAGCAGGGATACTATTTTTATTCCTCCTGCTCCAGTATGGCAAGTCCGGTCATCAGCGATACCCAGATTACCATGGAGAACGCACTTCTGGGAATGCAGTATCGTGAACGCATAACACAGATTCTTGGCTTGGCTCGTTTGAGAGATCTGAATACCACGTGGTTCAGACCAATCTGGCAAGATTGCATCTTACCTGTTCTACGATGCCTGCTTTGTGGAGAGGAATGCGTGTTGGATATCTGTCTAACACTTCCATCAGCACTGCCAACGGATGTTGACGCTTTGCTGGGTCCGATAACGGATCATGCATTGTGTTGTCCTCAACGGCTACCAATCCTGATGCGGCATTCATTGAGGTCTCACTGGCAATTCCAGCTGAGGGTCAGATATACGTGGACCAACAGGCACACACGTACCATCTACTGCGAACATTGCTAATGCGACTGACGCTGACGGCAATGCTTCTCATCTGTGTACCATTCATCTACTTAATGAAGTGGTTCAACTTTCATCTACTGTGGTAGACGATGTCTTTGCCAGCCTTGACGATTTAATGTTTTCTCCTGACACCGAGAATAACTTTTAAAAGTTAGCACACAGCATTCTATCAGCTTTGAATTCGACCTTCGTTTTTCAAAACAAACACTTCTAACTTTGGAACTCTATTTTTCTACGATTGAGTTGACTTTTTTCCCAAATGAACTTTGGCACAAAGCAATCTGCTTAAAGTAGAATTATTCTTAGAGAACAAGAATTCTTTGAACACTTCCTAGAAACAATATTGACCTTATAAAGAAACCAAAACAGTTTATATATTCTGCTATGGGATGGTCTCGACCTTTTTCTGTATATTAGAGCCATTTCATATATTTAATTTTTATGATTCATTCAGTTAGCAATACTAACAACATGCTACATGATTGAAATGAAATCATTGCTTTTCAAATGCGTTCAGTATTACTGCTCATTTTTGTGTGCAACCATTTAAAATGCATTTTTATGTATTTTTGGGTGGAATTGTAAACACATGCTTTAGATATGTTTTAATGCTTAGATTTAGTAATGTCGAACATAATAAAGTGGAGTGGGTGATGTAGAACATTTTAGGACCCTAGTGGAAATTTCCCGATTCATGCCCTTGTATAAGTATAAATCACCATGTCCATATATAGGCATATAAATCATAACCACATTTAGACATAGCTCATGCAGTCCAAATAGGGCATGGCTACTTCCACTAGTTCCGAAAATCCACAACGATTTCTTGGAAAACTCGGCTTCAGCAGCTAGGGACTTCCCCTTGCTTGCTTGGTCGCACCCCCACCCCCCTCTCCCTGGGGCGGACAAGCACTTTGCCAGGGTCGGTTTTGGTTCCCAGTCTGGCCCTGGCAAAGGTCCTCTGATGGGTCTTTCTGCGTTGTAATGAGGGATGTGAAATCAGTATGTCCCACTGTCGGCCACTCAATGAGAACCATTAATTGGCAGCCAACTCAGAAATTCAAACCAATAGCTCTGCTGTGCCTACATATTACAAGATCAAAATAACCTAATGTTCTGAAAATAATCTATGACTTTCCCTTTTATGCATTTAAGAATCAGATAATTGTAGGCAAAGTTTTTGTGGAAAGAGCATTAAGACATAACAAAAGGCTCAGGCAAATTTAGATAATTTGATTATTGTATTAAATATCCAAAATCAATGCATGTAAGTAACATTTTAAGAAGCTCCCTTATGAATCTTACAGCTCAAAATATAAAATCAAACATCTAGCCAAAGTAAATCTATTGCTAAATACAGGCATCCATAAAAGGATGGTTCCAATCGTTAGAGATTCCTACCCACAAGTAAGACAGGAGGATGGTTCAGAAGGGTTTTCTTAGCATGGGCAAGGATATCAAGTTAAAGTCCACTGGAGAAAAGCCCATGGGCAAGGGGAATGGTGCATAAAGCAGGAAACTTCAAGTCTGGTCTTTCAACAAACTGCTCCAAATCATCCAGCATGCAAGTTGATCAGCAAGGGGCGTGAAAGAGGAAGTCCGTCTTAGCAGTTGACAATCGAGGAGAGGGGGGAAATGCAGAAGGGGATGCTGCACTCCTACTAGATTTTTTCTAATAACTGGTCGAATCTTTGTCTGTAAATTTTTTACGGCCTGCCATGAGTAGTAACAGCATCTTCCCCATGATAGCTTCACTGTACACAATATGTGTTGCTTTGATTTTCATTTTATATTGTATTACTAAAATGAATCATGCTCTGAAACCGTATAATTGTATGTGTAGATATATCTTTATGCTTATGTTCTAAAATTGCACATAAGATGATGATATGCTTGTATTAATTTATCTTCAGAGTATACCTCGATTACATAATCGTTTATCTGTTTGGTGCAAATGGATTCTTCGCTGAAAAATGTTCTTACGTGAAATATTTACACGTGAAGCATGTTGTATAAATTCAACGTCAGTTTTTGGTATTCCAATATTGAATTTCGGTATTGTGTCTAATTAAATTGATGAATTTATGAATAATCCACTATTCAGTGGGAGCTGGACTCAGTTTTCTCTCGTCCCTCAAAATATTTCAAAGCATTTATTGTTGATATATTGCTTATCGGTCTGGCATAAGTCTCTTTTATGGGAAGTATGCTGTATAATATTTTTGATATTACAACATTGAACCTCAGTATTGGGTCCAATCAAAACTGATGCATCCATGAATAAATAAGTGGGATAGGGACTTAGTTTTGTCTCGTCCCTTAAATTATTTAATTGTTATTGTCACTGAATAATAGGAGTCGGTCTGATGGTGTCATACATAGCAAAAGATTTTCTTTGAGCACTTTGTTGTTATTATTTTCTTCATCCATTCCTTAGCGCACCACATTTAGACTTCACTTGTATATGTACAGTGATTTTATACCCTCATTCTGTGCCTACAGTCTACACACTATCTATCTATATGGGGTCATTTGACCTTCGGGGGGGTCATGTGCGTGCATTGGCATACACAGTTGCCCGGCTCCCCTTTATGTAACTTGCCGGTAACACCATTACACACTGGAGTGTGTGGGCCCTAGCAATTCACATTTTTTAATACCTCTGGTTTGGTTATTAATTCAGTTAATCCTTATACACGTTTTCTTAATTACCACTGGTGAATATTCTCTTCACTCATATTTTCGCACACTAATGATTTTTTGACTTTACCATTAGTATAGGCGGGCTGAGATGAATTACAAGTATCATCTCAGACTATTGACAGTTCTATTTTTACTATTAGCATAGGTGGGCTGAGACAAGTTACGAGTATCGTCACATACTTTTGACCGTCCTATTTTTACCTTTATGGTTTTGCACCACGTTCAACGCTACTTTAACGTCGCGTTCTACACACCGCGCACTTTCCATTTTTTTGCCGGGCGGTTACTCGACCAGCCTGGTGCACTCTAGGGAGATTTACTCATAGTTGGAGCAGGTAAGCGTTGTCATTCTTTCCTTCGTTTTTAAAAAATATCCTTACGTATTATCGCTGCAGCACCTTTTTCCAACCATGTACATTTGGGAGGGGGGAGCCGACCCCAAACCAGCTTTTGTGTATAAAAGGCCGCTTTATTGAAACAGGTGCACATTACCAATTATAAAACCTCGGCCAACGCCTTACAAAACTAAACATCACTAAATAAAACACTTCCTTAACCCCAACTCACAGCCCCCACCCCTAAAGTTTCTTTAACCCCGCCCCCACATTACATCATTACAAAATACAAACAATGCAAATCCCTGTATAATCGTCTAAACCTAACAACTCAAACAATCCCTTACACAAACTCCCCTGCCTGCCCCATGACAATTCTTGATCCCCCAACCTATGGAACCACCCCAACAACTTAGCCTGCCCAACTTATCCTGTCGATGACACAACTACGCAAATGAACAACAATAATTCTGCCAACCCTGGCAAAACACCACTAACCCCTGCACTGCACCTGTTCCAAGCGACAGTACAAAATAATCCCCTGTCCACCTGTTCCAACAAAACCAACTGAAAAAGGGGGAACCTAACAAGACCAGAAAAGAAAAAACCCTAAAGAAAAACCTTAAAAAAAGAGGGAGGGCCAAAATGTAACCTGCCTAACAACTCCCAGCCACTAGATCACCGAACCTAAAATGGTGGCTGGGAGAATGAGCCCAAAGCATTTATGCTTGGGCACCTTTTGGGCTACATGAAAACAAGCCCAAAATAAAAAAGCCCGCCTTGCAGCTGCAGACCCCCTCCCCCTCCCTCCCAAACTGCCCGGGGGAGACCTCCCTGCGGTCGGCTGCCCCCCCAAGCCTCCTTTGGGAGGGGTGGGGCTGGAGCAGTACACAAACCAGCTTTTGTGTGTAAAAGGCCGCTTTATTGAAACAGGTGCATATTAACAATTATAAAACCTTGGTCAACGCCTTACAAAACTAAACCCAACTAAATAAAACACTTCATTAACCCCAACTCACCGCCCCGCCCCTAAAGTTTCTTTAACCCCACCCATACATTACATCATTACAAAATACAAACAATGCGAATACCTGCATAATCGTGTAAACCTAACAATTCAAACAATCGGTTACACAAACTCCTGTGCCTACCCCTTGACAACTCTTGATCCCCCAATCTATGGAACCACCTCAACAACTTAGCCCGCACAACTTATCCTGTCGATGACACAACTACGCAAGTGAACAACAACAATTCTGGCAACCCTGGCAAAACACCACTAACCCCCGCCACCCAGAAAGCTGGTGGGGGAGAGACCTACCCCCCTTTCTGCCCCCCAACCTAACAGAACAATGTTCTGTACTGTGCAGTCTAGCTAGCGTATTGTGGTATATAAATAAATAATACCGGATCTAGGTTTTACTGGACATAGCAATAACAGATAGCTCAATAAATAAGAGTCAAGATTCGAGGTAGTAGGAGTTTGCAGGTTTAATACAGCATAAAGGACAGGAACAGGACAACCTGCATGGACTAGGATGACAGGGCCTGACAGGGGGGCCCCGACAGCTGTCGGGCAGGATCTAGGATGAGCGCGCTAACATTTAATAACAATACACAAGCATATATACTAAAACAGTTGCATTACAGTGAATACAATAGGCGGAGCAGTGGGTGTGGTCAATAGCAGTCGCGAAAGATAAGGGTGAAAGTGGGTGTAACAAGAGGCGTATACATAGACATGTGATGTAAACGTAACAGAATATGTCATAAATGGGGCGGAAACATGGAGGGGGCTACCTAAGGAGCCGGGACCTCTAACCTAATGGTGCGCGTAAACTAGCAATGACGTGTTACTAGGAGAAGCTGGGGGCTATGAACTCTGTGCTAGGAGCAGAGACTGAAGTCTGGAGAGTCAGGGCGACATGTACCTAAACAGTATCTAGTATCTGATGTTTAGAGAACATGTTGATAGAATCCAAAAGTTATCGGGGTAAAGGCTAACAGACTCTAAGACTGGTGCATGCATTATTCTACATGTAGTGCGTGATGAGGAATATTAAATGACCATTAAATGCAGTATTTCTCTTACATGGAGACGTAATGGCTAGACAATGACGGAAACTATTGATGCGATTCAGTAGCTTAGGAATGCAGAGAAGGAGGGCTGGACTGATAACTAGAATCATAACATACTCTTGGCAGACTCGTAGGCAGAGCCAGGCCGAACCGGGCACTGTGAGGCAGGAAGTAAGTGAAGGGTCAGGAACACAGGTGGGGGCTGTATCGCTCCTCAGCGAGGGCTCAGGAGACAGAAGCAGAATCTGGTGTCCGGGCCCTTTTGAGGCCTAGAAACGGGGACTTTACAATGAAATAACGTGCACACTGGGAAACGTGGCAACGTAACTTTACATAGGCCTGATATTCGTAGTATTCACGAGGACTGGGAACTGGCATACTAGAGGTGGACACAACTATAATTGCGTCTTTAATCAAACATGGGGAATACATATGCATATTAATCATGCACACATAACATAAGATGGAGGACACGTAGGGACACAGAACATGGCAAAATTTACTTTTCCACATTCCCTCCTTGTCACTACGTTTCCATCAGGAAACATCAATATTCATGATACCATCTATCATTTCATACAGTATCATTTGCTCGTCTCGAACTTTCTTGGAACGGGATTTAGAACGGGACTTGGGACTAGGAATACAAGAGGTAGCACAAATGCCACAAATCACAGGGCCACATTGTATACAGAGGCAGCAACTGAATATGATCGCTACTGCAATACCTAGAAATGACAATACCTTCCATCCCCAGGCGGAAATTATATTCCAGAACCAACCGGACCATGTCCAGGTGCCTGGATCTTGGTGTAACATATGGGCAATTTTATGGAGTCTGGTTATAGCTGAATAAACAGACGGCGCGTTATTAGGAACGAAAATGCAGCAACTAGATCCGATGACTCTACAGGCCCCGCCCCTATCGGCCAGTATGACGTCAAGGACGAGACGATTCTGGAGCACGACAAATCTCATAGCAGATTGTTCTTCAGTTAAGTTACCTAGGGCAGAGGCAGTCTCATTCACTACTGCTTCAAGGGTTCTGGTTAACCTACGTATTAACTTACTATTCTGGACAGGTCCTATAAAGAAAAAGAAACCTTTATTGAAATCTGTATACTGTTCTAGAGCAGTTTCAGTATAATCGACAATTGGGGACTCGATCTCCCTTTTATGTCTAAAGTGTACTAGATGTGTGTTTCTATGATAATCAGATGGGGCTAGGAAAACAGGTGGCAGTAGGAAGGCAATGTAACAGGTTCCCTCCCAATCGAGGGGCAGACGAACATATGCGGTCTGACCACAAACAAAATAAGAATGACGTGAAGCTTTGAAAATAGATTTCCTACTGTCGCTATACTTGACAATAGTAGTACAATCACTATGTCCTACATGTACGGAACCATTATTTCGGACACATAATTCGCCTTTAACTGGTAGTACTGAAATAGCAGGTAAGTCTGGAGTAGTATCAGACTGAACATTCAGGACCATAAAATTCGAAGAATAATTACCCAAATTATAAACTTCGTTTTCTAGATCTAACCCTGTTCTGTGGGGAAGACCTTGCTTGTCTGGAAAACATGTACTGTTAAGAAAAGACATATCTGTTGAGGATGACGTTAACGTGGACCATGCTCCACACGAACCATTATGTGAAAATGGATAAGGAAAGAATCGCAGAACTCCCTTCGGTGTCTGGAAAGGGGGGAGTCGACCACACACCCAACAATTAGTGGCATTGCTGGTCTGGTGTGAATAATGTAACATGCGGATAAAGGAGTTATTACGCATAGCAAGACGATAAGAGAGTTCATGAGGAGGCAGATCACTGAACGTGTGCTCTACTGTAACATTAGAAGACGTATTTGCATGAGGAACTGGAAAATACAAATAAAATGCATAACTGGTGCAGGTAGTCATAAGGCTGAAAAACAATATGAAACTTAGAAAAATGATACATCGGATTGAGTTTTGACTAACTCTCTCACTATGGGGGTCTATTTTATACATGTCAGAAACCGGTCTAACCGTTTCACCTAGGGGAGGACTTAGACAATCAAACTGGCTGACTTATTTTACTAGACCTTAGTTTCTTCTTATACTCCTGCTGCGGAGTGTTCTCTAACAGGGAAGGGTTCGTGTCAATGTCTTTTGCGGGACAGTCCTTAAGAATAGTACTTTGGCAGTTTTTCAAATCCTCGGAAATGTTCTTTGAAACAGGTTTTAGTCCGTAAAATTTCTTCACATGAGACAAATGGACCCAGCCCTTCCTGCCTTCCAGCTTGACGGCAGTACGGGTGGTCAGGAGGACCTGTCTGGGTTCTTTCCAGCGAGGCTCCAGCGGACTTGAACGATCAAAGTTTCTCACGAGAACCATGCATCCGGGAACGATTTCATGCGGTGCCACCTCGGTATTGTCTGGAAATGCGGCAGCAACCTGTGAACGACAAGAGTTGAGGGCAGACATCAAGGAAGCTAGGTAATCTGTCAGCATATTACTTGAAACATCTGTAATACTTCGAGGTCTAGGTGTACCCCACATGTTAGGGGGGCGGCCGAATACGACCTCATACGGAGACAGACCTGATCTGGAATGTGCGACCATGCGCATATAAAATAAAGCGACTGGCAGAGCTACTGGCCAGTCCACACCTTTCTCTTTACATACTTTTGCAATTCGAATTTTCAGGGTCTGATTATGTCTCTCTACGAGACCAGCTGCTTCTGGATGGCGTACACAATGGAACTTCCACTGGTACCCTAACAACAGGGAAACGTGTTTCATCAACTCAGATGAGAATGGCTGGCCGTTATCAGAATATACGACTCTAGGGAGTCCGTAGCGGGGGAAGAATTCACGAACCAACTGCTTGGCAGTGGTCGCGGCTGTGTAATCTGGAACTGGATATGCCTCTGTCCACCTGGACAAAGCGCATACAACTACAAGGACATACTTGGAACCTCGACATCGCTCCATCTGAATATAATCCATCTGGAGGACTTCAAAAGGGTGGTCAGGGGGCTGGAATCCACCTTGTTCCACCGGGACACTTTTACCTGGATTAAACTGACAACATATCATACAGGTACGGACTTTTTGCTTGGCTGCAGCTCGTAAATGCTTGTTGAACCAAATGTCCTGGATACTGTCTAACATAGCTTTTTCTCCTACATGTGCTGGACTATGTGCGGTATTGATAATGACTTGAACCATAGAGTCGGGGAGAAACCATGTGGCTTTACCCTTCGTTACCCATCCCTGATCTGTCTGGACCCCTCCTTGTTCGGACCATTTCTTGATTTCATCAGGAGTAGCATGTAACTGGATATCTATGACATCTTGAGTAGGGTCCTTAACTGTCATACATGTAGTCGGATCTGGAGTATGTGTCTGTGTCGGATTAACTGGAATGTCTGGTGTCTGTGCTGTAAGCTTGGCTGTGCGATCTGCTAGATCATTACCCTGGGAAATAGTGTCAGTAACTTTCGTATGTGCTTTGCATTTCATGATAGCAATGGATGTCGGTAAATGTATGGCATCTAACAGAGCCTGAATAAGGAGACCATGCTGAATCTTGGTTCCATGAGAAGTCATGAAACCTCTCTCCTGCCAGAGCACTCCGAAGTCGTGTACGACTCCAAATGCGTAGCGTGAATCTGTGTAAACATTAACTTTCAGGTTCTTAGCGTGTATGCAGGCTTGTGTCAGAGCAACTAGCTCTGCGGCTTGAGCAGACAGGGTGTCAATACGGTGTGTCTCTATAACTTCAGTGTTAGTAGTCACTGCATACGCGGCTACTAGTTCTCCTGTATTTATTCTCATACATGAACCATCCACATAAAGTGTCAGGTCGGGATCTGGTAATGGAATATCTGTCAGATCTTGTCTTGGCTTAGTCATAATGTTAACTACTTCCACACAGTCGTGTGTGGCAGGATTCGAATTAACTGACGGTAACAGTGTAGCAGGATTTAGAACGTTGCAGCGTCTGATTTCTATGTGTGGCTGGAACAGTGTCAATTCATAACCTGTTAAACGTGCAATTGTCAAGTGCTGAGTTTGTGTTCGGTTTAAAAAAACTTCCACGGAGTGTGGAACTTGTACTGTCAAGGAATGTCCTAATACTATGGAATCACTTTGTCTGATAGCTAGTGCTGTGGCTGCAACTGACTTGAGGCACGCAGGCAGAGCCTGGGCTACAGGATCTAATGTGCTCGAAAAATAAGCACAAGGCTTGTACTGTCCTGCTTGATCTTGTGTGAGAACAGATAATGCTGTACCTTCACGTTCGGTGACGAAAAGTGTAAAAGGCTTACTGTAGTTCGGTGTAGCTAGAACTGGAGCTTGGCATAAAGCTTTCTTTAACTCATTGAAACTAAGTGTATGTTCAGATGTCCAAGGGAGGACAGTCGATACGGCTGCCTCCTGTGTCGTTAACTGTATCAGTGGCTTGGCTAGAAATGCATACTGAGGAATCCATTGTCTGCAATAAGAAGTGAGGCCGATAAAAGCACGTACCTCCTTCTGTGTCTTGGGCTGAGGAAGACTCGCTATTAACTGGATACGGTCTGGTGTCAACTGCCTACCCCACTTGGACAGTAAGTGGCCTAAGTAGATCACTTGCTGTACACAGAATTGAAGCTTCGAAGGGGACACCTTGTGCCCCATCTCGGCAAGGAAATACAAAACTGTAAGTGATGCTCGCTCGCAAGCACGTTCAGAACGGGCTGTGATCAGTAGATCATCGACATACTGGAGCAGGGCAGTGTCAGTTGGCATGTGAATGTTGTCTAGTTGTCTCTTAAGTGCTTGACTGTAAATACTAGGACTTTCTGTGAAACCTTGAGGAGCTCGTGTGAACATATAGCTTCTTCCATTTAAACAAAATCCGAAAAGAAACTGGCTGTCTGGATGAATGGGGACAATGAAAAACGCGTTCTTGAGGTCTATGACTGTAAAAAATGACGCTTCGGAATCAATGGCTGTCAATAGGGAAGAAATATCTGGGACAACTGGGTACTGGGGAATAATACATTTATTAAGTTCTCGAAGGTCAATTACTAATCGATATACTGGAGGTGCATTTGGATCTGTACGTTTCATGACTGGAATGATCGGAGAATTACATACATTGGAGTCAGTTTCTACAATTACTCCTTGAGCCATGAGTTCGTCAATAATTTTGGATAAGGCTGCTACAGCCTCAGGTGGCAATCTGTACTGTCTGATTCGTGGCAGGACTACACCTGGCTTGAGAGTCACACGATGGGGTGTGATTTGCATATAACCAACATCAGTTGGACCTTGTGCCCATAGATGCTGCGGGACATTGGACAATCTCGGATCAAAATCTCGTAACACATAGTGACCCTTGAAGTCACGTAGGAACAATCGTATTCCCTCTGGGGAGCAGCAAATAACTGCACCTAATTCTTTCAGTGTCTTAATTCCTAACAAATTTTCTGGGCATGACTTTGTAAGTAACAGGTCAGTAGTGCGGGACAATGGACCTACTTCTAGAGTAACTGGCTGAGATATCTCGTTTACAATAGGCTTTCCTGAAAATCCAAGGGAAACATTTCTAGAGCCTGAGAGCGGAGCCCCTGGAACTTCGGCGTGACTAATGGTGGTCCTACTTGCCCCTGTATCAATCAGAAACTTTCTGTCTTTCCCTAATACTTGACTATGAACATAGGGACCCTCTTGATCTACAGGAATCTCGATGAGAGGCAAGCCTACCTCCCTCTCTAGGCTGTTTCATGAATATGGCGGATACTCTGGATACTCGGACTGTGCGTACTGGTACATCTGCTGTGTAACATGCTGTGTTGCAGCGATAGGCTGCGGTGCTGTAACTGTCTGTTGTGCATTCTGTGGCTGAGAAGTCTGTGAAACTTGTTCTTGTCTAGGCGGACGTGGTCTTTCTTTAGTCTTACCAGTAGCTATGTTGTGTTTCAGAACTGCACACTCGTTTATAAAATGACCTGGCTGTTTACAATAATTGCATGTCCCTTTAACGGGAACTGCGGGATGACTGGCTTGATTCGGACCCCTCTTCTGACTGTCTTGAGGAACAGATTGTGCAACTAGTACTTTCATTTTCGTGTCTTTCATACGTTTTCTCTCGTGTTCTTGCTCTTCTCTGATTCTATTCTGGTGATACTGAAGCATCTGCAACATCTGGGACGGGGTATTAGCTTGCCAGGTACTTTCGACTTTCAAAACTCGATTCTTAACTTGGGGACTTGAATTCTCGACTAATTTAGTAACAAAAAGATGAGGGTATGACTCGCTACTTGTCTTCAAGCCACTGTTTATTATAAAGCATTTCTCAAATCTAGAATAAAAATCACTAGTGTCTTCGTCTTGTTTCTGTTTACAGGCTGAGATTGCATCCCAGTCTTCCTTTTTAGTGGCTAATAATCTTGGCAAAACTTGTATCAACAATTCTGGTAAGTCTTTACATTTCTCTCCTAGACCGGTACCTGGTACTCGTATCTTATCTTCAGCTTCTAGGACTGCCCAATCGATCTTTTTCTCTCCCACCTCCCAATCTTTTTCCTTGAGTTTCTCGTATACCCCTGCGGGCAACAGGACCTTTAGCATTTTAATAATATCTGGATACGTGTATTCTCCCATACGGAGCATGTCTTTTAATTCTCGGTGGAACCCTGCTGGATCTTTATCATGACAGGGAATTAATTTCTTCATCTCTAGGAGTTCCATCTTTGTAATTGGGGTGTAAACAAACACTCGTTGCATTTCACCAGTTGTTGTCCTAACTGGGTGTACTTCTCGTCACGGATTCTGTCTATCTATGTAAAACGGTTTACTTTCTGGGGGTGAGACATGAACAAAATGCGGGTTCAAAAACATACTATATTTGTGGCGCTGTTCTAGAATGACACTAATTAAATCGGTACCTAAACCTTTCCACCTATACTGGAGTAACTCGTTCAGGACATCATGTAACGGACCTGGATCAGAATGTTGACCCTCATACAATGTAATGAGGTGCTGGATCATATACATACCCACCAGTCGCTGCTCGGCTGGGGGCAATTTCAGAAACATTTGTGCCACTATTTCGTCTGGAAAAGTGGTAGAATCAGTAATCCATCGGACTGCTGATCGGACTAGTTCTTGTTCATGCATAGTACTTAACTCACTATAACCGATTCGTGATTTCAGAATATGATCGGTAGCTTGAAATACTTGTTCCAGAGAACCTTGTTCTGGTGCTGGTTGGTGAAAAACTGACTTGTGTTCTAGACGTAAATGGCGGTCTGGAAATCTAGATTTTCCTACATACGCTATTCTGGCGGGATTCTCGTCGTCTACCTCTTCAGTAGAGTCATTCTCTTTCTCGCTTACCTGCGCTGCCTTACGTTGGTCGTGTAACCTTATTATTTCCTTACGAATTTTCTTGTACATACTCTCTATACTACTGATAGTCTTGTGCTTACCCTCGGCTATATTATCACTCCACCTTGTCAGGATTCTCATTTCGGCCGGATCTTTAGTCGGGTAATCTTGTTCTCTTATTAAACAATTAATCAGAAACTTTAATATCATGAGCTGGATTTCAGCTTTCCTTTGAGACATGGCTTCGCTAATACTTTCTGGATCATTCCCTGTACGGATGAAACGATATATTCTGTCTAGATCTTCTTTCATATCAGGTAGGGTGTCCAAATACCCGGTCACCCGTCTTACACGGATGGAATATATAACTGTACTATCATCACCTGCGACTGGATCATAGCGGCATTCAGTAAGAGCTTGTCGGATATCTGCAACGGACTTAAATTTGGGAGTACGCTGTAACGCACATTCATGTAACTCGGCCAACGTTCTACGTTGGTGTGGTGGCGGGGTACCAGGAGGACCTCCTCCTGCGGCCCCTAAACTCGAATCGTCGACTGATACTCTTCGTATTGGTGCGGCGGGAAATTGTAATGCAGGCTGGACCGGGGGTACCGTAACAGGTACTCCGGTGTCTGGAGGAGCCGGAATGGCATGATTTACAGGGACTGGCGGAACAGGATTTGCATATTCCGGGACTGTGTCGTCCAAATAGGACGAAATGAAAATATCAGCTGCGGTCGGTTTGTGACGTAGCTTGGTCGGAACTAAGGGTGGCGGAAAATTACTGGATGCCTCCGGGGTCGCTTTTGGCAAACCCTCGGCAAGAAGAGGATACATACCCTTAATAAGGGCATGCCTCTGTCTGTCTGACTGTTCGGTTTTGACTCGTTCACCTATCTCGATTAATTCCCTTTCTTGGGCTCGTTCTAAGGATTCTCTACTTAATTCTGACTTTCTGATTTCTTTTTCGGTTCTTTTATGAGATTCTTTGCGCCATAACTCGATGGCATCTTTCTGTGACTGTCTGGCTTTCTTTTTCCATAACGCTTCTTCTACTCGCATGATGCACTCGGCATCCCACGTACCTGATACGGGCCATCTATACTTTTCTTCTAACTGTTTGGTATACTCTACCCATAAATCTAGATACAATATGGCACTTATGCCATGCTTCTGATACATAAAATGACCTGGACTGTCCCTAGGCGGGACAGGAACTGCTGCTTCTAGCAGACCTTTTCTGGTTTTTAACTGACGTAATTTAGAAAATAAGGGCATGACTGAACTGTAGCCTAGACACAATACGCAATTACAATACACAATGAACACGATAATTACTCCACATTCATACCACGACATTAAAATACATGAAAAACATTTAAAATAACAGTTCGAACAGAATACTACCTGGAATACGGAAAACAGAATACATGAATTTTCTCGAGAACAGAACTGACTAGAACAGAAACTAGATGCACTGCTAAAACAGTACGAAACTCACCGGTCTCATAAAGAGACACGTCAGGACCCGCATCCACCGAAGTGGACACTTCGTTTTGGGTCTGTGTACCACCAAAACCCACGGACCAGAGACAATTAGATTGACCCTGTCTAGATACTACCCCAGCAACGGTACTCACCGGGCAGCAAGAACGGGAGGCCTCGGACTGGACTGGACTGCTTCGACGCCGGACGGACGAACTTCGGACTTCTGTTACGGGTGGGCCTCCGGATACCTCGGACCTTGAACTCTCGGCTTGGGCTCTGGTCGGGACTCGCCGCGTTCCTCCACCGCCTCGTCTGGATGCTGGACCGCCACCTCCGTCTCCTCCGTGGGCCTGAGGGATACTTGAAGCAGAAATATCTGCCGGTGCGCAGAAGAGTTCCGTCACGGCTGCAGAGGGTCAGGGGGCCGGCGTGGCTTCACCGGCGCGTGGGGAAAGGGCAAGTCCCTATTCGGGCGCCATTATGTGGTATATAAATAAATAATACCGGATCTAGGTTTTACTGGACATAGCAATAACAGATAGCTCAATAAATAAGAGTCAAGATTCGAGGTAGTAGGAGTTTGCAGGTTTAATACAGCATAAAGGACAGGAACAGGACAACCTGCATGGACTAGGATGACAGGGCCTGACAGGGGGGCCCCGACAGCTGTCGGGCAGGATCTAGGATGAGCGCGCTAACATTTAATAACAATACACAAGCATATATACTAAAACAGTTGCATTACAGTGAATACAATAGGCGGAGCAGTGGGTGTGGTCAATAGCAGTCGCGAAAGATAAGGGTGAAAGTGGGTGTAACAAGAGGCGTATACATAGACATGTGATGTAAACGTAACAGAATATGTCATAAATGGGGCGGAAACATGGAGGGGGCTACCTAAGGAGCCGGGACCTCTAACCTAATGGTGCGCGTAAACTAGCAATGACGTGTTACTAGGAGAAGCTGGGGGCTATGAACTCTGTGCTAGGAGCAGAGACTGAAGTCTGGAGAGTCAGGGCGACATGTACCTAAACAGTATCTAGTATCTGATGTTTAGAGAACATGTTGATAGAATCCAAAAGTTATCGGGGTAAAGGCTAACAGACTCTAAGACTGGTGCATGCATTATTCTACATGTAGTGCGTGATGAGGAATATTAAATGACCATTAAATGCAGTATTTCTCTTACATGGAGACGTAATGGCTAGACAATGACGGAAACTATTGATGCGATTCAGTAGCTTAGGAATGCAGAGAAGGAGGGCTGGACTGATAACTAGAATCATAACATACTCTTGGCAGACTCGTAGGCAGAGCCAGGCCGAACCGGGCACTGTGAGGCAGGAAGTAAGTGAAGGGTCAGGAACACAGGTGGGGGCTGTATCGCTCCTCAGCGAGGGCTCAGGAGACAGAAGCAGAATCTGGTGTCCGGGCCCTTTTGAGGCCTAGAAACGGGGACTTTACAATGAAATAACGTGCACACTGGGAAACGTGGCAACGTAACTTTACATAGGCCTGATATTCGTAGTATTCACGAGGACTGGGAACTGGCATACTAGAGGTGGACACAACTATAATTGCGTCTTTAATCAAACATGGGGAATACATATGCATATTAATCATGCACACATAACATAAGATGGAGGACACGTAGGGACACAGAACATGGCAAAATTTACTTTTCCACAGTATTCTTGAACCCTCAAACACCTAGACAGCCCCTCTCTCAACTCCAGAAGATACAGGTCCATTCCCAACCTGGACAAGTGAACCCCGTCCCTCCGGAAAAACTCAACCGCATCAAAACGAATATCTCTGTGAGTCACTCTCCCAAAACCCAAGCTTCTACAAAATCTGGAAATCTCTAGGTTTATCTGCTTTCGCGCCCTGTCAATCACTTTAGTATTATGCGCACCCCTCCACATCCTGCGGGGCACCAGCTCTGTCCACAAAACATGGCAACCTGACCACTGCTCTTTTAAAAGTGTTAAGTCTCTTTTCATCGCCCTCAGCAAAACAACTCCCTTGACCCCACAAAGATCATTCTCACCTACATGAATTAACAGCACGTCCGGGCACTGGCCCCCGACCAACCACGAATTCAGTGCTGGAATCAACTCCCTCCAAAGCATCCCCCCTTTTCCCTTCCACCTACTTTGAACAAACGCTCATTAAAACCCAGCAATGACCCAAAATAACTACGGAACGCTTGAACATGAGCCCATTGAACAAAATAATGCCCCACAATCCAGATGGTCAATTCCGTCGAGCGGGGGCTAGCCACTGAACCTGCAACGAGAAAAGTAATATCAGACTTATGGCACGGAGGATGACGCATGCGCCTCCCTCGCATTGTTTCTCACATATCACTGAAAGCAGTTAGAAGACCAGCACCCCAAACGCATAATGTCCTCCCTAGACCAACCCCTATTATGAGCCTCCGTCGCTGCCCCGATCCTGAAAGAGTGAGTTCCATATTGTGCCCCATCCAACCCGATACTGCGCAAAGCCTTACGAAGCACCATGCGCAACTGGTATTCAGAAACCCGGGTCCTATCAGCATGTCGGAAAACTCCATCCTCCACATTCCCACCGGATAACTCCCTCCAATGCCGGGCCCACTGTAAAGGGCACGTCAAAACTGGGAAGGAGGCTTCCAACCAGACCCCTTTTCCTCGGCTCCTCTGGTCTGTTTTAGAGTTTGACAGCCAAATATGAACACCCTTCTCTGACACATGTACAACCTGCCACCCTATGCCCCCCTTTAACTTAGACCCCAACAGCTCCGAAACTCTGAAAGCCCCAAAAAACATCCATACCATGAGTGTGGAAAACAGACAAGCCTCAAAACTATCCCTACAAACCAACGGTAAAACTTCAAACAAGCGGGCTAGATTCTGCCATGACAGGGGGCACCAAACCGAACGCTCCGCTCCCAGCTCCCTAGCCCAACCTTCCAACATTCTCCTCGCAACCTCCCACGCGGAAGGCGAGTAACCTCAAAGGAGTTTTCCATAAAGGAAATGCCTGCTAACTTCCTGGCTATAGTAACCCGAGACAGGCCTTTGTCCATTAAGTCAAGGATAAACTGTATCACATCTTCAGGCTGCCGCCATCCTGCCTCCTGCTTACAAGCTCCTGATGCCAAGAAATCCTTCCAAGCCAGCGCATATGCTGCCCGAGTCGACACAGACAGTGAACCTACCTCCAATTGTATGACCCTATGTTGCCTACATACCACAAGTGATCCGGCATGGGGGTCGGTGTCCTGACCGCCTCCTTGGCCCGCCCACAGAATCTCTCGCACTGCGAACGAGACAAAGCATCCGCAATGTCATTGTCCACACTGGGGATGTGTAATGCCCTGAAAGCGATATCATATCTGAAGCAACCTAACACAAAAACCCGCAGCAGCTTCAAAATCTGTTCGTCTCTCGCCGACTGCCTATTGATAATGTCCACCACAGCCATGTTGTCAATTCGAAACAGAATCTTCTTATGTGCCAAATCTTGCCCCCACAATGTCAAGGCCACCAGCACCGGAAAGTGTTCCAAAAAGGCTATGCTCCTCTGCCCCTTTGTCCATTGAGCCGGCCCCTTCTCCGCACACTACCTGCCATGCCATTAAAGACCGAAACCGTCACTGCCTGCTGCATCCGAAAAGATCTGTACATCCCATTGGAAGTCCTCCTCCCTGGCTAAAGGAACTCCATTGAAAGAGTGTAAAAAGACTGACCACATATGCAGATCTTCCTTAACCCCTGCTGTCAAACGGACATGGTGGTGAGGCAAATGATGTCCTGACAGTGCCCGACCCAGCCACCTACAAAATGCCCTCGCCACCCTGACAACCTGCAAGCAAAGTTAAGACGGCCCAGCAGAACCTGTACATCCTTCACCGTCACTTTCTGTTTTGCTACAATTGACTCCAGGAGCTCCAACATCTTCACTTTCTTTTCAACTGGCAAGTGAGCCTACATTGCCACTGAATCAATCTCAATTCTCCAAAAATACATGGTCGCGCAGGGACCATTGTCTGATCTGGTGCCAACGGCACCCCAAAGTCCTCCATGAGCTCTTGGAACGTGTCCAGGGCTGCTGGACACTCCGTGGAGCCCGGGGAACCAACAAAAAAGACATCGTCCAAATAGTGTGTTACTAATTCATGACCAGTGCGTTGTGTAAAATACCACTGCAAGAAGGTGCTGAAACATTCAAACAGAGCACAAGACATCGAACAACCCATCGACAGTGCTTTGTCCACGTACCATTTACCATCAAAATGGATCCCCAGAAGATTCCAATCATCTGGATGGACTGGAAGCAATGGAAATGCAGATTTTATATTGCATTTAGCCATCTCTGCAGCTGCGCCCGCGATCACTACCAGTGAAATAGCAACGTCAACTGAGGAATATGAAACAGAGGCCACCTCCTCATCAATAAAATCATTGACTGAAGACCCCTCTGGCCATGATAGGTGTTGAATTAATCTGTACTGGCCCACCTATTTCTTGGGAACTACCCCAATAGGGGAAATAATCAAGTCCTCCAATGGCCAATCATCGAATGGCCCTGCCATCCTCCCTTCACGCACCTCCTTGTTCAGTTTGTCTTGCACCACTACCTTATTTTCTTCAGCCGATTTCAAATTCTTTGACCAGCGCCGCAGCCATGGCCCATTGTACATTGTAACCTAGTTGAAACCCTTCTGAAATCCTTCCAATAGCACCTTTTTTGCCCTCACATCCCCATAGCCCTCAGGCCTTTTGACAATGGTGCTATCTTAACCGGAGTAGGAGCCTTTGGGCCTTAGACCCCTGTGGACCCTTACCTCCTCTAGTACCTTGGAATTGTTGAGAGGGGCCTGGAGCGCTGGCACTCGGCTGTTGCCACTGCTGGCTGCCTGTATTATTAACCCCCCAACACTTGACCAAGGGATGTTTCTTACTACATTGTGAACACTCATGCCGGAACCTACAGTATTCCCTTGTTCACATGCCCTTGTTAAAATCCCAGCATGCCCCAGACCCCGATTGTCTTTCTGTTCTGGGTGGGCTTCCCCTGAAAGGGCCGGTATACTAAAGGTAACCCACTAGCTGTAAATATAGTCTTTCCCCCAGCCGGTGCTCCCATGGTGTGTTGCCACAAATCAGTATCCAACTCGCCCCACTTTGCCTCCAATCCCACGCCATCCGGGCCCGGAACTCCTCATCATATTGGGCCCATGCAAAACCACTACCAGTGATCTGAGCCTTCCTAATAACATCCATGTATTTAAAGATGGCAAGGCAGCGCTCTGGAAACTTCTCACAATAAACGCTGACATAAATTAAAAACGCTGCCGTCCAATTTTTAATTGTTAAAGGCACTTTCGGCCGCTTAGCAAGCTCGTACTCCTCTTCTTTGGACCCTTCTTTCGCGCGTACTTCCCTGTGCAAGAGCTTCAATATTTCAACATACTCCCCTTTCCAAATCCACTTCTTGGTTGCTAACATCAAATGGGCTCCCAAAGGCTTTGTCACACCCATATAGGGGAGCTTCTTAATCTTTCATTCCTTGCTATGCAAGGGCTCTTCACCTGTTTCAATCACCTCAGTATTCACCCCTCTCTCCACTTTAGCACCCAATGCTCCTTCCCCTTCTACAGTGCCCACACCTTGATCTTTAACATAACGACCTTGTAAAGTTTCCCCACCCCAAGCCCCCGACTTCTTCCCCCGTCCCCACAGACACCATTTTTGGTTTGGCCCAAGGTCACTAATCTCACTTGGCTCTAACAAGGGGGCCCGGCCGGGCATTGACCGCCACGACACTTGTTCCGCGTTGTCCACCACCTGAGGAGCCCTCACCGACGGGCCGTGCTCTCTTCTGGGTCCAAACGCCACTGCCCTCCTTGGCTGCACCACCTCTGGTGTCTGCAAAAAACTATGAGAAACATGAGAAGGCCCCCCCATCCTCATTATCACGCAGTTTCCCTTCCTCTGGGCTATCCTCATCATAGTCCAGCTCTAAGGGCTCCTCCATCTGTGAAAGGCCCAACACCAACAACCTACCACGGGCCTTACCAGCCCCTTCATGACATGTAACGGCCTTAACGGCCCCTTTTTGTACACCTGGTGGGGGAGCCGACTCCCCCAAACGTTGACCACACCTAGAAACACCATCCTCCGTCCATGCTGTCCGTTGTTACTTAACTATAGTTGGGGCCAGTAAGGTCGCGCCGGACCTTCGTTTGCTGGCCGTGCCGGACTCCTCCGACGGTACGGAATGTGCTACGCCAGGCTCCACCCTCCCTTCACCTCGGCGCCACTGGGCCGCAGTCCGCCCTACCGAGTCTGCTGCTCCGTAACACTCTCTGCCCTATGGAGAAAAAGTTCGGACTGATGTGCTGGGTCCCTCACAACTAAAAACCTCCCAGTGCCCTCGCCTACCCGAAGCACCTTCCCCTTACCATGCACCTCTACTCTGCCCACCCCACTACCTCCTCCAAGAGCGTCAGAGTGGGGGGGATTTCCCCCCTCTCCTTCACTACTCCATTCAAGCATTGCTTGCACCAATGCCACCGACGGACCAAGAAGCTGGCCCCCACTCCCCTTGCCATCTGCACCCAGAAGATCCCCTGCTGCCCTGCCTCTATCCACCCCGCCCCCCGCAGAACCTGCTAAAGCACCCCTAACCGAAACGCGCTGGGGTAGACCAGAAATTGCCCTCCCCTCTCCCACACCAGTATCCCGAACCCCTTCAGCCCAGGATGGAAAAATATCCAAACCCTGCCAAGATCTGCCCTCCCCATCTTGCTCCCTCACCCCCACCCCTGCTGCTTCCACATCGCCTGTGCAGGAAGAGACACACATATAAAGCAGAGAAACACTCCGGGGATAAAGCAAGGCCACATCAGCTGGGTCGAGTGCACGTTTGAAAGTAAAAAATTGAATCTAAAAACGAAGAGGCAGTCGGCTAAAAGCAAAACGCTGTCGGGGAGAGATTTATACCATCCATGTACCGGCAGCGCATTAGCTTAAACCACGAACTTGATATAAACCAGGATTAGAAGTATTAGAAGGAAACCAGAGTTAACATGAAGAAGACTCCCGGCCTCAGATGACCTTTAACCCGAGATGGATTACGAATAGCCCTAGTACTGAAGAGGCCAGAATTGATTGGCTGAAACGCGTCGACTTGAAAGAGACACCAGATAAAACATTTTTTTGATTAGTTTAAATAATTTGTTTGGGGACTTAAAAAGATACCGGGTTTGAATAATACATACCTGTTGTTCCCTCACAGAAGTCTGTTTGATCTCTATAGGAATGTCGGGTTTATTTTTCTAGTGAGACATCCTAATTTAGAAACAAAGGGCTTTTCTGGTATATATATAAAGAATATATGTATATACAAATGTGTTTGAAATTGAAAATATAATATAAAAAATCCTTTCATTTGATAAAATAAAAAAATCATTCAGTAAAATTCTAAGGCGTGTGTTGGTTCATGACGAGACATGAGATTGTATGAAAAAATATATAAATTGTGGTCACAGTAATATAATACTAAATAGGGGATATTTTGTCCTTATCTCCTATTATTACAACCAAGAATATAAACCATAGAACCAGGGTACCAGTTTCTTATCATTTGAGGCTTCCACAACATACGCACCACCTGTACCCCCAGAAAGAGGCCCCTCTGCAAACCACATAGGGGGGTCTGGCAGTATCCCTGTATCCTGGTCGACCTCCTTTGCCTGGTAACTGCCCCATCCGCCCACCTGAGCCCACTCCCCTAGCCCCAACGAGCGGCTAGCTATCGATGCCACATCACCCTGATCAGCATAAGGAGGTGAAAAAGGGAGGTGGCTCAAGGGAACCATCTCCCCCCCTGCCTAATACATCTCTGTATCTTACCTGGCCCTGCTAGCACGTGCCATGCCTTGTGATCCCTTGACCAGAAGAGCCCGCCCGGGGTGTTACTACCAGCCCCCCTCCCCTCCTGCACCACAATAGCCTCCTGCTCTGCAAAATTCAAGGGTGAAATGAAGGCCCCCTCATACTCCCTCACGGCTTGCCCGCATTCCTCTCCCGCTCGAGAGCGGACGCCTAAACATTTCCCTCCCCCTCTCATCGCCGAGACTTCTATTGGGGCAGCGGCCAACGAGGCAGAGGGCCTCTTGCTGCTCCGCCCTCCCCCGCACTTCTCCCGAGGCGCAGGAGCCGACAATCTCCTGCAACGAACTGTCGGAGCAGAAAACTGCTCCGGCGGTTCCGCAGCTAACGCGTCTTCCACACAAGGGGCTACCCGCCCTCCCGCTTCAATGTGCTCACTGTGCCCACCATAGGTGCCCCAGCGGGACGCATTCTTTCAGTCGGGCCTCCTTTTTGAAGCGCGGGCGGCCCCGTTCACTCACCGCCTCGATCAGGGGTCGCTTGGGGGACATACAGGCGGCCACGACCGCTGCCACTCCGGCGGAGGCCTGGCACGTGGGGCTTGACGTCCCAACAACGTCCCCCACCATCAGATCCATCCTTCCCGCCTCAGTAAGAAGCCTGATGGCTTCTAGAACACAATAATCTTTCGCTGCCATCTCGACTTGAAAGCGACCAAAAAAAAACACTAACTTAGACAAATTAATCACACAAAATTTAACCTGCCTAACAACTCCCAGCCACCAGCTCACCGAACCTAAAATGGTGGCTGGGAGAAGGAGCCCAAAGCATTTATGCTTGGGCTCCTTTTGAGCTACATGAAAACAAGCCCAAAATAAAAAAGCCCGCCTTGCAGCTGCAGATCCCCTCCCATCACCCCTCCGAAACTGCCCGGGGGGGGACCTCCCTGCAGTCGGCTGCCCCCCCCCCCCAAGCCCCTCTTGTCTGCAGCTTGACTCGACTGGTGGGACCGTTTAATTAATGCTTGGCCCGCCTTGTAGACTTGCCTGTAGTCGGAGCAGGTAACGGTTTTCTTTTGTTTTGGTCTTTGAGATTTTTATGTAAGATACCAACGCCATGTTTTTCCAGCCATGTTTTATTTTGATTTCAACCTTGCTCGACCTGAGGACCATTTAATTAATACTAGGTCCCTTGTCGCTGCTATATGTTACTCCCATTGTGATTCAAGTGGAGTTTTTAATCACTAAAAATACTCTGTGGATGTGAGTATATACCCTCTATATTAGATATAGATATCTAGTAGTCGTTATAAATGATTAGCTTTTTGTACTTATAGAAGGTGCTTTGTCCCTCGTTTTTGTGCAACTGTGCTTGGAGTATAAGTAAGTGGAGCCCACTTATTTCTGTGATGTGGACTCATTGGACTCATTGTTAATAGGTGATTGACTCAACAGGTTACTTCTTTTATTGTTTTAGGATGCACATTTCTTCTTTATTTATCATTTTGGTTTTTACCTAGTGTTCAAACTCACGGGGCTGTGTGTTGATACTTTTCAGCTTAAATTCTTTAAACAAACACTGTTTTTACTCATCTGGAATTTTTGATTGAGTTTAGGCCTACTGCTGTTATTATCACTATTTATTTAGGCTTTATTTCTTTTGATCTTTCTTGTGGGGATCTCACTCAATTGGTGACTGGTATTTTTCAGTTAACTTTCTTCCTTCTCTTGTTTAGTTCTTATGATTGATCTTATGCTATGACATGACCCTTGGACAACTTTTTGACAACCCTTTGTTTATACTCGTATTTTAGATTTTATTACTGGATTTTTCTATTGGACACTCTGGTATTCAATATTGTTTGTCGTGATGATGACAACCTAGTACTAACATGGTTGAAACGCCGTCGACGCCTACATGTGGCCTTGATTGAAGAGGTTACATTCTTTGCTATGTTTTGTTTTTGTCTTGTCCAAGCAATGTATATCTAACTTTCCTCAGCCACTATTTAGGTTTACACAGGGGATTGTCTTTATGGTTGTTTGTGTAACTTATTCAGCATAATTGTTTTTCTATTGTTGTTATTTTCATTGCCCTGTTACATTTTTGTAAATTTTTTGAATTTGTGCAGGGGTATCTCCTGTTAAAAAACTTCTTGTCTAACCAATGTTATTCATTTTTTATTTTTTGTTTGTTTGATTTTTCTGTGACTGATATTCTGTATATTGCGTTATATGGAATATTTAACTTGAACCTTTGTTAGTATTCCATTTTTTGTCCTCTAGGAAAGTCACTGTTTATATTCCAAATTGTCCATGGTGACCTCAATAGTCACCCCACGATGGTCTGATCATCATGCGAGCATTCTTCTGCTCTCCAGGTACAAATTGGTACTCTAGTATACTATCTGATGCTCATCATGAGAAACGACTGTCCATTCTTTCCTCACAGGTTAGTTGACAAAGAACTTATTTACTTTGTTGCTCTCCATGGATATAGTCCAAAGGTCAGTTTTCCACCATTCATACACAGAGATGCTGCAAAACAAGTCTCTTGTTGCTTAAAGAATATTATATGGACATGAATAAATAAAGCAACATTTGAGGAAACTCCTCAAAGGGCCATTACAGAAGGCTATGAAATAATGCAGCCTAAAGAGAAAAGACAACTAATTTCACTTTAAAGTTAGCATTTCTTATTTGGTAAAATAAACTCCTAATTAAGTTCAAGCATAACTAAATAAATCATACATATATATGAGCATTTTGTAAGGTTGTCAGTGATTGTTGCACAGAAATGTTCAACTCTCATTGTGGCTTACCACCACAATTTAAAAAACTTACAAATAAAATAGTTTCTATGATTGAAAGATCTTTATAATGTTAGGCACTTATACTGAAAGTTTGTGTCATATGGCACATTCCATGCATGTATTGCAACATTGTCAAGTTTGTTATGGTGCTCTCAATGTAGTTAATAGAAATGCTAAGTTTCATCATTCATTTTCATGGCATATTTGTTAAGAATATAAGGTAATCAAGTACTAAACTATTTACCATCTGTTTCTACATAGTCTAGCACCCTTTACTGTGCTGGTACTTCAACTTTTCTCAGTTTCAATGTCATATTTTCTAGACGTGTGCAAAGTGCATATTTATTATTACATTTTCAAGATTGGTTTATGTGTCGTGCATCAGTTACAACGTGTTGGCACCTTCTGTACGAGGTCTTATACAGGTACTTTATCATCATGCTGAATGATCCTCAACTGCTTGCTGGCTTTGAATGAAAGGCTAAAATGACTGAAAATTCTTCAGCAGATGGCCCCTATGTGGCAGACTATGCATTCTTTTTTGATGAAGACCTACACAATTAGGTTCATGCAATTTGCCAGGACTCTGAAGTATCCTCCGTCAGCCATAGCATTAACGATATTACTGCCATTGTCAGTGGCAATTATTCCAATGCTGAAACGTCTGGGTGCAACCCATTTATATAGTTCAGTATTGAATTTGCCAAAAATATTGGCTGCTCCGTTCAATTTCTCCATGGTAAACATTGCAACTAATGCATGCTGCGGAGTGCCCCGGAAATGCATCATCAGTGGTGAGAACTGCAGTTAGCCGTTGCTTTACTCCCTTGAAGAAAATCCTGCGTGCAGTGATGCACATGTAATCTGTTGCTTGACAACTGGTCCACATGTCCATCACGAGATGGGTGGGCTGAAAAGCCCTCTCCTTCATTGCATTGCAAACCAATTGCAGCACTTGAAGGTGCAGCACTGTCACGGCAACAGTGAAACAGCTTGAATAATTCCATTTAGGGCATAGGGTATCCACTAATTCAAGTAACCCATCTCTTTCCATGAAAGAAGGAGGAAGGAGGTCAAGTGTTCATGTTTTTGCCACTCTCCCATTGTATAAATGCACTTCCTCGTGGGTTTGGTGGTACTGTGACTCCTTGGTGAATTTAGCCGCAATGGTTTGTTGTGACAGTCTCCTTTGTGATTCCCCAGTAGTAGTGGGCTATGGGGAGCAGGTTGCCCAAGCAGGTAGTCTGTTTTGGCAATTTGGGGTGACAATATTCCTCTGTTCCTTGTGCCATTCTGAGATTCTTGAGGGTGGTGACTGCACACTCTGTGTGACAGGCGCAGGGCTGCTTTGTATGCTGCTGACAGCATTCTCTTCTTCCTCACCACTACCTCCTACCATAAATTGAACTTCTTCTCTATCACCACTAGCAGCTCTGTGTTTGAGGTCTCTGTCCACATGAGTCAGTGCGGATTTTTCAGATGAGTTTGTTTTTCTACGGTGCCATTCTGTCCCCGTGACTTAACTGCTTCAGGTTTTGGGGGTTTTGGAAAGATGGAAGCAGGCAGTGTTTGTAGAACTAGAGGTAAGCTGTACTTCATCTGTGCCACTCTCCTTACTAACAATTACTGGCATATCATAATTTTTCTCATGTCAAATGCGTTCAGGAACTTTCCTTTTCACCTCATCTTTTGTGGGGAGCCTTGGTTGGGTGCCAACCCATATCAAGGTAATCAGATGGGGGCTCGGAGAAGATAGAGGAGTGCTCTTTATTTTCTTTGTGGGAGATCATAAAGCTGATGTTTCCAGTGGAAGAGCAGTCACAACAACATCCTCCTCTGCAGCAACCGCCTGCTTTGCTTCGACATCTAGAAGACATCTAGAAGATCAGGTGTTGCAGGCTGTGGTTCCCGGTGTTGACTTTCCTGTGAATATTCAGTTAGCTGCTGCCACAATTCTAATTGAGCTTCACTGCTCTCCATGAATGAAGTCACAGGTACAGATACAGGCACCAAATGGTTAGGACAAGACAATGTGAACATTCTAAAAGTGGCATTTTCAGATTTATGACTTAAAGTCCGACGTTAGCCTATAAGAAGGCTTTAAATTCCAATTCTTTAGACATCAAACTCAATATTCGCACCTGCTCCCAATTTCAAATGATCACTTAATAAATGTAAAAAGTTAACCAAATGTTAATGAGATAGGCCTCACAGTAGTGGGAAACAAATGTAGGATTTTTTTCTCTACCAGGAAATGTAAAACTTAAAAGTACATGTCCAACTTTTTAAATATACTCCCCCTGCCCTCTAGGCTGTTTAGGGATGACACTAGGGGTGACTTTTATGTATTAAAAAGGGAGGTTTGGGCCTGGCAAGAGGTTTAGCTATATAAATCGCAGTTTGCACTGCACACACAGGCTGAAATGGCAGGTCTGAAACATGTTTAAAGGGCTACTTAAATGAGTGGTATGATTAGTGCTGCAGGTCAACTAATAGCATTTAATTTATTGGACTTGTGTTCATGTAGTACCACTGTACTAGAGACCTACAAGTAAATGAAATATGCCAATTGGGTGCAAGCCAATGTTACCAACTTTAAAGGCAATTGCATAAGAACTTTAAAATGGTTAGCAGTGGTAAAGTGTGCAGAGTCCTAAAAGCCAACAAAAACGGGTTCAAGAAACAGGAGGGCAAAGGCAAGAAATTTGGGAATGAACCCAAGAGAGGGCCAAGGCCAAACAAATCAATGTTCCTAGAAAATGGGTTTTCAAAGTGGAATAAAAGGATTGAAACACACACTGGCTGCCTAGAATGATAGTATTCACCACAAGGCCACTGAAGGAGACATGGAAAACAAAGGTCAGAAAGGCAATCACACACAATAATTGGTGTCACAAAATGTTAGTCACTGCATGGTCAAAAGAGAACACGAAATACACTTTAAAAATTCCCAAACAACAAACAGCGCAAGGCAACACCAATTCCCCCTCAAAATACTTTTTAGATTTGGAAAAACAAAATAAGACAAAATATCAGACATATCACATACACAAACTTACAGAAAATGGTGGGCAAACACATGGGGAAGAAGTAGCTGAGAGCTAACAACATGTTTGGTTACTCGGGCCTGGACTCCAGGAACCACCCCAGCTATAGCCACCAACAGGCATATGCAGACAAAAACACAACATACATCTTAAATTTAATTTAAGGCCACCCACAAGCCCCTAAATTGATTAAAAACACATGTAGCACTGCAGTAGTGAGATTGTGAAAAATACATAAAAAATTACACTCCGTGCCTACTGCAGGACATACCTTGCCCAAAACAGTAAAACAACAACAAAGTAAAATGAATAATAAATCTGTACAGAATACACAAAAACGCAAGTGTATGGAGAAAATGTATTTAAAACACCAGAACTCCACCATTGTAGTGTAGTTCCTATATTCCCAATAGGCTCTGCGCATTGGAATAATATATACTATAGATTAGACGTAGGACTGAGGTCAACTAGGTCTCTATCGAATATACTAAACTTAATTGTGTGTGTGCCAGCTAACTCAGAGGTCACTAGAAACTTTCTCGAATACACAAGTAGGGATTCGTTTCTGACAACCGCATAAACATGACAACTTTGTTTCCCAAGAAAAAGAATATATCTCTCAGAGTCGTGGAAACAATAGATACATATTTCTCTCAGTCAATCATGCATGTTTCGCTTCTACAGAGTTGCAGAGAAAATAGAGAGACAGGCGTTTTCAATAAAAGGGTTTATTAAACAGTCTTTCTCATGCAAGAGAAGTGAACTGCTACAGTCGTCATGCAGACTGCAAAGTATGATGCGTACAGCGAGAATAGTATTATAAAATAATACTGTAAGAGCATTGTATGGTTTCTAAACCTTATAAAATACATGCATAAATACATTGACTAAAATACTCAACTGGTGCCTCTAAAATTCGCCTACCCCAATGTACCTAACCTAAGTCTAGTACGAGGCAAGAAGTAAGTATTGTGTAGCATAGGTTTAGTTGATTTGCCAATAATCTACCAAAGGTTTCTCTAGGTTCTAATCAGCTCCATACCTTAGGTAGAATGAAGGAGTTCTGGTAGCTCTGTCTCGGGACTCGATTTTTCCCAACACCCCGCAAGCGGAGCTTGGAAACACTGGAGCTGGATTCTCGGCAGGAGAAGGGCAGCCTCTTGATCAGTGCATCAGCTGGAGAGTCTGCTTCCTTCGGCACTTGCTGTAGCGAGCTGTGACGGGCAAGTAGATAGTCGATCTGCTCCGAACCACCGTAGTTTGCTACAGCAAGTGAAGGCATATTTATACCGTGAAGGTGTTTAGGAATGCCATAGTTTGACGTAAAGTCAGGCATATGAACGTCAGGAAAGAACCCCTAGGGAATAGTTGTTCTTTGTAAAATAACTGAGTCCTTGGACAAATCAATATTCAAGCAAGGGGAAGTCCCCGACTGCTTAAGCTGATTTTCCAAGAAATCGTTGTGACGTTTTTGGTACGGATGGAAGTAGCCATGCCTGTATTTGGGTAGCATGGGTTATGCCTAAATATGTGCTTGATATCCATGCCTATATAAGGGCAATGTGAATTGTACCTATATTAGGGCATAAATCTGGAAAATTCACTCGGAGCCTAAAACGCCACACAACACCCACTCCACTTTCTCATGTATGACATTACTAAGTTCTAAACACATAAAAACATATCTAAACATGATGTGTTAAAAACCTACCCAAAATACATAAAAATGCATTCGTACTGGTTGTACACGAAAAGAGCATTTGTGCTGTACGCATTTAAAGCAATGTTTTATTCAAAGCATATATAGATTACATTTTGAAAATGCTATCCGAATGAATCACAAAAAATACATTTATGAAATGGCTCTTAATTACAGAAGAAAAAGTCAAGAACATTTCATAGCAGATTCTATAAACTGGTTGATTGTGGACAAGGTCAAATATTGTCTCTTGGAAGATTTTCAAAGAATTCTAGTTCTCTTTTTTTTTTCTTTTTTTTTTTTTATTGAGATGGTTCCGGGTATCACAAAAAAAAAATACATTAATCAACAGGATAAAATCAGGCATTAAAAGTACAGAATACATCTTATAAATACAGTCGTAAGAATCATAAAACCAAGTTTGTTTCGGACAGAAGTACATAAGGGAATACAATCCGCGTTACCAATATATCTTTAAACTCTTGTTCATCTGATTTCTCTCCAATTTCTAAGAGGGGCCCATATCTTCTACCCAAATTCTCTTGACCTCTTTCCTTTAAAATCATACAAACATTCCTCTATATTGTGCGTTCCCAACAGCCTAGTTAACCACATCTGGAAAGTGGGGGCTGCTGAATCTTTCCAACCAGCGGAGATTAAAATCCTAAAAACAGCCATAGATAGAAAAATAAATGCTTCAGCCTCGTACTCTAATTTTAGGTTTTCATCCCTGCCGATCAAAACAGTAGTAGGGGATAGAGTGATGTGAATCTCTAGCAGCCCCGTTAAAAATCTTTCAATTTCTTTAAATACAGGAGTAAGATTTTGACAATTATAAAACATGTGACATATATTTGCAGGGCTATGATCGCACCTGGGACACCTATCGTTTTCTCTCTAACCCCACTTGAACAGCTTGGCAGGCGTATAATATAGGTTAAAAATAGTCTTGTAGTGTTGTGCCTTTAAGTTTGAAGCTCTTAATACTTTCTTATTCAATGCTAGGGCAAAATCTATATCTATATCAGGATCTCCAATTCTTTCCGCCCAATCTGATTCAATTTGTCCAATGTCATCCCCCAGACCCTGCAAGAGATAGTTATACCCAATTTTGATCTTCTTGCCACCCTTCCTTACATAACTCACAATTGGGTTAAGCTCCTGAATTGAGATCCTGGGTCTGATAGACTTAACTGTTTGCTCCAATTGTCTATATAAAAGCCATTGACTAGCCGGTATACCAAACTTTTGCTGAAGTGAGTCAAAACCCAGTAGTTCATCCTCAAACATGACATCGCCCAAACAGCTAATACCCAACTCCTTCCATAACCTACTATTACTGTTCTGTCCAAGATGCACAAATGGTTTTGTCTGATATGCTATTAATTTTAGGAATCTTCAGGAATCTCATTATAGATTGCCAGGTGCGCCAAGCACTAAACATCACTTTGCTTTTACACCTTTTAAAATACCTATATTTGAATAGCACATTCATTTGCATCATTAGACACACCCAGTGATACAGCCTCAAATTTGGTGCAGACAGACCCCCTCCCTCCAGTGGTGCTGATAATCGAGCCAAAGATCTACGTATTTTCCCGTACTGCCACACAAATTGGGAGAAAACAGCTTCCATTTTCTTCAAGAGACCCTCTTCTACTAGCAGAAGTATGGCACGAAATAAATACAATATTCTCGGAAACATTGACATCTTTAAAACATTAACTCTGCCTATCAGAGATAGGTGTAAAACATCTATTCTTCTTAACTCTTTATCTATTTCTGTGATCAAGGGTACATAGTTTTCCTGTATAATTTTCTCCACATTTGCATTAATCCTCACCCCAAGATAGACTGAAGATTCCACATACCTCTGATAAGCTTTAAAGATATTATTAGTGCTAATTATTATGGTTTTTTATTCATTCAGCTTATACCCGGATCGAATTCCGAAGGCCTTAGCCAGTTGACTCAGTTCTACTATAGCCGTCTGCGGGTTAGTAGTCACAATTGCCAAATCGTCCGCATAGGCCAATAATTTGGTAGTGTGCCCATTTAATATGACGGGGGAGATTTTATCCGAAGCTAAGATTTCCCTAATTAGGGGATCTATATATAGTGAGAAGAGTATAGGAGAGCAAGGGCATCCCTGACGAGTGCCTCTCCTAATTACCACCTCTTCTGACTGTAATCCCATAGTTGTAATTCTAGCTACTGGATCTAAATACATAGCTTTTATTGCTTTCATACATTTCTCTCCGAACCCTCTACTGGACAAAACTTCCCACATAAATTCCCAGACCACACGGTCGAAGGCTTTTTCGGCGTCTAGGAGGATCATGGCCATTTCTCCCCCCGTGACCGCCGTGGCATCGAACAACGAGATCGCCCGTGAGGTGTGATCCGTAGTGCCTCTCCCTGGAACGAAGCCATGCTGCCACGGAGAGACAAGTTGGCCAATGATCCCCCCAACCTCTTTGCCCAGACCTTAGAATACAGTTTGGTATCCGCATTTATTAGCGAAATTGGCCGATAAGAGCCCGGATTTTCTACAGGTTTATCCTTTTTAAGGAATACTACAATATTGGTCTGTTTCCAAGAGTCAGGGATCTTCCCAGAGCAAATTATTCCGTTAAAGAGATCCACAAATAATGGAAGAATTTCCTCTCCTAAGGTCTTATAGACTTCCAAGGGTATCCCGTCTGGACCTGCCGCTTTACCTGCTGGAAGTTCCTGTAATGCAGTCCTTATCTCCTCCATGGTTATATCTTTTTCCAGTATCTCCCTATCTTTTTCCTCTAAAGCTGGACATACAAGTCCAGACTCATGCCTAGATGGTACCCACCCCGCCTCCTGATCATACAGTTTTTGATAAAACTTTTGGAATACACCCATTATTTCTTTTGGATCCGTATATTCTATTCCATTATCTTCAATCTTATGGATGTTGTTTTTATTGGTTTCTTGCCTTATACGCAACGCTAGTGCCCTCCCGGCTTGTTCCCCTGTCTCATACCGTTTTGCTCGGGACGTCTGATATTCTGTAATCCCCTTTTGCGTGATCGCTTTTAAAATATCTCCCTTGATCAGAGCCATAGTTCTAGCCGATTCACTACCATCCTTGCCTGATCCTTGTCCTCTGTATGCCGATTCTCTGACACTACTAACTCTTCAATCAGCTTCTCCAACTTACTTTTATCCTCCTTTCTTAACCTGGCGGAACAGCTAATCGTCTCCCCCCTTAATGATGCCTTGAATGCTTCCCAAACCCCATTCCGGGATGAACTATATCTGTTTATATCAAAAAACTCCTTCGCCCACTGTTTAAGATGCTTGACAAACCTATCATCGTTTAGTAATTTCCTTTCAAATGTCCACTTAGTTGTTCTCCTAGGTATGTTATATATTTTATATGTCGTTATCAGCGGATTATGATCCGAGACTATTTTTGGAAGCTTAACAATTTTAACTTTGCTGAGTTCCCCCGTCGAGACAAAAAAATAGTCCAACTTAGAATATTTCTGAGCCGGATATGAGAAATAATTAAAGCCCGGGTCCCCAGGCACTTTTTTCCCCCCAAACATCGGTCAAACCATGCGACCGCAAGAGAGAGCCTAATGCTCTATGAACCTTATGTTTGCGTCCTCTATATTTACCACCCTGGCTCCAAACAGCCGAGATATTCATGTCTCCACATAGTACCATAGGGGTACCCCAATTAGCCAACTCCTCTTCTAGCCCATCAAATACTGCTGGATCATCTTCGTTTGATCCATAGATCACACACAATGTGATGCCTAGATCCAATTCCGCCAAAACCCATCTGCCGGACCCATCTGTTTTGGTACGTCTCATCCCCCCCGCATTACATTTCCCCATAATGGCCACCCCTCTTGTTGTAGATGATTGTGAAGAGCATCCTAGCAGTCTATATCCGGGCATATTCAATAGCTTCCTTTTAGCCCAAGGCAAGTGTGTTTCTTGCATACACATTATGTCGATATTATTAAATTTAGCAAAGTGGCTCAGTCTCTGTCATTTCTTCCAATCATTTAGGCCCCCTACATTGATAGTACATATCTCAATGTTTGACATTATTAACATAGTTTTTACTTCTAACCTGATTGTTATCCATGTGTCTGCTATGTGCCAACATCAACCCCATTTCCATCTCAAAGTTTTTCTCTTTTTTGTTCCCCCCCCAACGCTCCCTCTCTTCCCCCCACCACCCGCCCCCCTCCTCTCTTCCCCTCTCCTCCCCCCCTTCAAACCCTCCGACCCCCTCCTCCCACCCCCTCTTCTCAGAGGCGCTCAGACCTACTGGTCTGTGCACGTGATGGTTCGCAGTGATGACCGAGGAGATTTCTAAATACCCCATCATAGGTCCTGTGACCCTTATATTCCCCACCACCCTACATGTCAAACCACACCACACCACACCCCACCTATTAATGTTTTACATTTTTTTTAGATTTTGAAATTAATTGTGTCTGCCAAGGAGTTATTCGTATCCGCATCTGATCGCATCTATGGAGTATACTAAGCCCCTTGTGTGTCCAAATATTCCTTAACTTTCACTTCGGAGGAGAAGTACAATGTTCTTCCACCATTAATTATTTTCAGCTATGCTGGGTTGATTAAATATGCCTGCATGCCCTTGTCCTGAAATGGTTTAATCATCTGTCTTAATCTCCAGCGTCTCTCCACCGTAACATGGCAGAAATCTGGGCGGACAAAGAAGGAGAATCCATCAATATTCTTTTTTCGATCCGGTCTTGCCCTCTCTGAAATTGCCTGCCTCAAGTTAAAGTTTCCAAGAAATATTAAGATCGCTCTGGGCTTATCTCCCTCCTAGGCATTTTTGTGAATTTTAAAGGGGATGCGATGCGCCCTCTGAATCTCCTTTGTCCAATCCCATCCCTTCAACTCCGGGAACGCATGTTCAAACAACTTTACCACAAAGGCCCTCATGTCTGTATCTTCTGACCCCTCCGGTATCCCCAATACACGGAGATTATTCTGGCGAGATCTGTTTTCCAACGCCTCCAGCTTCCATTGCACGTCTGTCAGCTGTTCAACTTGTTGATCTGCCTTGCTGGAGGCTGCTGCAGCCTCTGCTTCTGTTGAAACCACTCTTTCTTCCATGTTGGTGACCCGTTCTCCCAGATTCGTACACACCTTGGCCAGTTTTCTTACTGCTCCTTGTATTTTCCTGACCGCAGCCTGTGATTTGCGGCTTTCCTGTCGTGCCTCTTCCCTGTGTGCAATTATTTCCTGGTGTATCACCTCCAGAAGGGACATCTGTGCTGCTTCACCTCCCGGGCTCTCCAACACGGACTTAGTCGTCGTATGATCACGTTTATGTCCATGTATTTTTACGCCTGTATTGGCTTTCACAGCAGTAGTCGGAGGATTGAAATCTTCTTTCTCTGGCTCACTATCAGTAGCTGAGCCGCTGACCTCTTGCTCCAGACTATCCTCATCTTCGTCTTCGTCTGACCATTCCCCCCCCCCTCTGAGACCGAATAGAAAGCCTCATTGGGGACTGCCTTCTTGTCGCCTGTACTTTCGCTGGCCTCTTCCAGCACCTCCTCCAGCACCAGGGGGGCAATATCGGATTCCGGGTTAGAAGAAAAAGTGGTGTCATTTTCGATTTCTTCCACTAGATCAGCTTTCCCTTTAATGTATTCCTCCTTATTTGTGGGGTCGTTGAACTGAACAGGTATATCAACATTCTCTGCAGCAAGACTATTGTCTTTAGAGTTGCCTCCCTCCCCCGACGGCTCCTCCAAGACCTCATTATTAATGTCTTTATCTTTAGTTAGTTTTTGGAAAATGTCAGAGATCGGGGTAGTGCCATAATTAACCTTAGTGCGTTTTGTTGCTGCACTGTTTTCTTGGCAGGGGATGTTTGCTTTTTTTTCTTATTGCCATCTAGCTCCCTCTCTGCCATTATCTCTGCCTGCTCAGCTGCAGCCTTCCTTCTTGCAGCAGTTTTTGCACTAGCACTCATTTTGGGAGCCATAATCTCCCTCCTCCTTTCCTTGTCCCCAAACTGCTCGTTACCGCAAAATCTATTGCCCCAATTTCTTTCTTCTTTTTCTACTGCCGCCTCCAGGCCCCCCCGTGCTTTTTCCTCCGTTTTTTGATACAGACTCGTCTGCTGGGGCTTCCAGAGCCTCCGCCGCTTCCTTGCTAGCAGGCTCCGCCCGCTGTTTAGGCTTCGCCCTTCTTGCTCGAGAAACTCCGCGAGCTCCGCTAGTAATCCTGCTCCTGATATGCTTCTCGACGTGAGCCTCCTTGTGGTCTGCGCTAGCTCCCGAAGAAGCCGCTTGAGCGGCCGACCGCAGGTACGGAGCATACGGTGATTCTTTTTTCTCCTCCCCCTTTACAGTTGAGGTGCTCCTCCTTAATGCGCCTTACACTATCCTCCGTCCTCAGCAATGATACTCCGCGGGTGGTGTGGGATCTAATGCCAGGTCAGCGTATTGTGTTCATACCGGCATCTCCCTGGTCTCGCTGCTTCCCAGCCGTCCTAAGCGGCCGCCATCTTGCCCCCCTCCTCTCGATGTTATCAATTCAAGAATTCTAGTTCTCTATGAATAGTTCTACTTTAAGCGGATTACTTTGTGCAAAAAAATTAAAAAAATACAAACTTGGAAAAACAAAAGTTTGATCATAGAAAAATAGAGTTTCAAAGTTAGATACTTGTTTTGAAAAAAGAAGGTCGAATTCAGAGTCTCTCAGAACACTGCGTGGCAAATCAAAAGTCAGTGTTATTGTGTGGAGAAGACATCAAATCTTCTAAGTCTGAAAAGAATGTGTCAACCATTGTACGTGAAAGTTGGATTACCTCGTTAAGAAGATCAATTGCACATAGATGTGAAGCATCGCCGTCAGCTTTGGTCGCATTAGCAATGTTCGAATTGGATGGTACCGTTGTGCCGCTTTCCTCTCGTACCTCACCATCAGCATTTTGCGTCTGTGAGATCTCAATGAATGCCGTCATCAGAATTGATAGCCGCTGGGTACAACACAGTGCATGAGCCGTCACTGGTTCAAGCAAGGTATCAACATCCGTTGGCATGACTGATGGAGTGTCAGTCAGATGTCTAGCATGCATTCTTCCTCCACATAGCAGGCATCGTAGAACAGGTAAGATGCAATCTTGCCAGATTGGTCTGAATGACATAAACCATGTGGTATGCAATTCCCTTAAACAATTTAATCCCAAGTTTGGACTAAGTGCTCACCACACTTCATCGCCAGTAGAGTATTTTCCACGGTGAACTGGGTGTCTGCTGTGTATTGGCTTGCCATATCGAAGCAGTAGGAGCAAAAATAGTATCCCTGCAGCGAGTCCTTAAATGAGAGGCAGTCCGCCAAACACAGAGTGCATGAAGTTTGGGAAATATTCCTAGGACTGCTTGAAAAGG